>NC_056625.2:168997274-169304774 GCF_002870075.4 Lactuca sativa | reverse complement strand
GAACGAAAAATGAATGTCAAGAGGTCATATTTATAGTTTAGGTAACATGCAGATAAATTCTGATTTGAACATTTAAATATTAAGTTTTCAGCAAATTTTTTTGACGAACAAAACAAATGAATCACTAGATAAATAAAAAATAACATGGTTTACAAAAAAAATCCTAAAAAAACATTTCGATGATTTATTTTTACGATGATTTTGTTAATATTAACTAAAATTGTCATAAAAGTGATTTTTTTTCGTGATTTACTTAAAAATGAATCATGAAGGTTGTTTTTGGAAATTTTTCTTATAAATCATCTTACTTCTGAATCATCTAATGATTTATTTCGTTTGTTTGCTATATATATATATATATATATATATATATATATATATATATATATATATATATATATATATATATATATATATATATATATATATATATATATACCATCATTGGTCCATTTAAAAAGACTGTTTTACCTTTTCTATTATATTTTAGTTTTTCTCTTAAACATTTCTAAATTCTTATATATATATATATATATATATATATATATATATATATATATATATATATATATATATATATATATATATATATATACCATCATTGGTCCATTTAAAAAGACCATTTTACCTTTTCTATTATATTTTAGTTTTTCTCTTAAACATTTCTAAATTCTTTTATATATATATATATATATATATATATATATATATATATATATATATATATATATATATATATATATATATAAGAATTTAGAAATGTTTAAGAGAAAGACTAAAACTTAATAGAAAAGGTAAAATGGTCTTTTTAAATGGACCAATAATGATAGTATATTTTTTTAAACTACAAAGATAATCTTTTCAATTTTTCAAAAGTTTGACTAAAAGTGCAAATAACTAAACCATAGGACCAAAACTATAATTTACTATTATATAAAAAAAAATTAACAGTCAAATTGTTAAAGTTATTAAAATTAGGACTAAAATCACATAAAATATCTAAAATTTAACCACTATTGCACCAACAAACATTTTTGGCAAAAACCATATATTTTTAACAACCACTAATTTTTGCAATTTTTAGTTCTTTCTGTCTTTCTATGAATTTATTATTTCTTCTTTCTTCTTTTTAATTTTTCATTTAAAAAAAAATGATTTTGTATCTTTTTAATATGTATAGAACACTAACAAAAAATTTGATTGAAAAAAAAAATAACAGTAAGTTTATTATAACTAATTTAGGAAAATTGTCATCTTGATAAATATCCTTATTCTATACCAATTTAACACAAACAACTCTACACCAAAATCTAACAAAAACAATTTCCTAGACCAAATATATTATATCCCAATAAAAGACAAAACAATATTTTATCTAAATCTAAATCTAAAATAATATAATATCATTCAACCAAAACACATACAAATGTTTTTTCTTGGATTGGGGTTGGGCCCAAAGATAAAGTAACGGAGGACACACCACCAACGCATCCATATGAATACATGATGAAGACGACAAACGCCATAACACAAACATGCGCCACCTTCAGTCCTTCACCACTATATAAAACTCCATAACCTTCCAATTATCTCTGCATGTTCGCTTTTTCTCTGCCAAATTCCTTTCTCTTTTTCTCTCTGTGGATCTGAAATCTGATGGAAAGCCAAAAGCAGGAAGAATATTCGGTTACAATACCTCTACTACTTGCTAGTGACAAGGAAACAAAGGCGGAGGACCACCAAATCGCCGCCGCCGCCGCCACTACCGGAACTTCCTCCTTCTTCAACGCGTGTTTCAATGGTCTCAATGCTCTATCAGGTTACTCTCGGATTCCCCTTTTAATTGGTTGTACGACAGATTAGGTCATTGAATTTGAAGGCGGCGGTGATTTTGACCAAAATAGAGGTCAAAACCCTCGCCGGATTTCAAATTCTATCACCGGAAACTACGCCGGAAAGAAGTATCGATCAGTTTGGATAACGGAAGTTTTCAAATTGAAAACGATTAGATTTATAAGATATTGATGAAATTACGTGATTTTCACCGAAATTTGGGCTGGATTTAGTTGTTCATGTTGTGGTTTTACCTTCGATTTCTCAAAACTATTATAAACTTTTTCCATGCAACATACTAGACGTTAAATTTACAGTTAAAATTAACCAAATTTTACCATAGAATATTCCGTTAATTCCCCCCTATTGTTTGCATCTACATAACAGATGAAATTAAGAATTAAAATGTTAGATTTCTTTTTGGAATACTCTCTTATTTGGGAAAATGAATCATCGTACTTTAAGTTTTCAGCTACATATGTTTAATTTCAAAGCTTACAATAAATATCATGTTTCATTAATTTGGAAAAAAAAATGATAAACTACTGACATTAATTTTTAGCTACATGTGTTTGATTCGAAAACTTAAAATAAATACCATATTTCATTAATTTAGGAAAATATGATAAACTACTTAACAATAAGATATTAACTTTTTAGCTACATATGTTCGATTCCAAAGCTTACAATAAATATCATATTTGATTAATTTGGAAAAAATTGCAAGCATAAGATATATATTAATATTGTTGGTACTCCCTTGTATGGTAATGAATTCAAATGATTCAATTTAGCTTTACCTTTTATTAAAAAATTGAAAAAAAAAATTATTTTGCATAGCATGAACTTTTAGTTTTTATTAAAAAAAATATATATATATATATATATATATATATATATATATATATATATATATATATATATATATATATATATAATCAAAAAGCTATTTCTTTCAATAGCTTTTGGTTTTATATATCTCTAAAATACTCTGTGAGATATATAAAACCAAAACAAAAGCTAATTAAAATAGCTTTTTTTATTATAATTAAAACAAAATAAAAAAAAAAATCAATCATTTTAATTTATTTTAGACAATATATATTTTTAGAATCAACGTTTAATCATTTCGTTACAACTTTACAATCAAACTACATTTCATTTCATAATTGTATTTTGGTAGGAGTTGGGATTCTATCAGTCCCATATGCATTAGCATCAGGAGGGTGGTTGAGTTTGCTACTGCTATTCACAATAGCAATCTCAACCTTTTACACAGGATTACTGATCCAACGATGCATGGACACAGACCCCACAATAAAATCGTACCCTGACATCGGCCACAGAGCATTCGGTAAAACCGGTAGAATCATTGTATTAGTAACAATGAACATCGAGCTCTACTTAGTCGCCACTGGCTTCCTAATTCTAGAAGGAGATAATTTAAGCAATTTATTACCCGAAATGGGGTTAGAGTTTTATGGGATTAACGTAAGTGGGAAGAAAAGCTTTGTTGTTATTGTTGCAGCCATTATTCTTCCTACAATTTGGTTGAATAGTATGAGCATTCTTTCGTATATATCGGCAAGTGGGGTTTTGGCTTCTTTGATTATTCTAGGGTCGATTTTGTGGGTTGGTGAGTTTGATGGAGTAGGGTTTGAGGAAAAGGGTAAAATGGTAAATTGGAAAGGAATGCCTTCGGCTATTAGTTTGTATGCGTTTTGCTATTGCGCTCATCCGGTTTTTCCTACTTTGTATACTTCCATGAGAGACCAACGTCAGTTCAAAAAGGTACGTTGATTTTAGTATAAAGTTATGGATTAAAGAATAAATTACACATTTCGTCCCTGTGGTTTATCTTTTGTTTTTTATTTGGTCCAAAAAAGAATTTACTACTTTTTTAGTCGTTCTCACTCACTTAAAAACATGTAAAAGAAAGCTATTTGCCTCTTATTTTAATATGTTTAGTATTATTATTAGGTTAATTTCATAAATAGATAACAAACTATTTTCTATTTTTTAATAAAACATCAATCTTTATAAAATTATACCATAAATATATTACAAATTATTTATTTTTGTTCATAAAATAATATTAAAAATCAAAATAATATGCAATTTTCAGTTGCTTACCTATTTATAGCATTTTTTTAAACAATTATGTTTTATGAAAAAAAAAATATCGGTTCTGTCCCAAATTAATTATCCGTTTTTTACTTTTAAAGTATTTTTATTCAGCTTTGACATTAAATATTTTTATATATTATATATTATTTGATAAAACTTATAACAATGAAAAGACATTTCAAATACAATCCATTCATATATTTTATATCAAGTATTATCTATTAAAAATAAAAATATTTAAGGTCAAAATTTTGAAAAATAAAGATTTCAAAAGTCAAATATAAACATTTAATTTGGAACGGAAGTAGTAGTCTTTTACTCTTTTAGGATATTAACCTCTATTATTATTAAATTCCGTCTCAATCTAACCTTAATGTAACCTCACCCTACCTTCCATTTTTCCTGTCAACCATAATTCCAACGAAATTAGCACATCAGGACACAATAGTCATTTTACTATATTGTTTGATTTTCAAATTTTGTACGAAATCAACATGAATTTTCAACGACGAAAAAATAGAAACAAATTTTAATTTTGAACCAAATTGAAAATAAATGGTCTAGGTATACCATAAAGACCAAATTTGTAATTTACCCTAAATTAATTATTTTCCGTAGCTAGAATGCAACAATATGGACCATCTCACATAATATATAATTGATTTACATCTCACATAATATTTACATTTATGTGTCATTGTAAATCAAGGTTAATATCTCACATTATACTTCTAAGACATAACAAGATGGACCATATTAGGGTTTCTAAAAAAATGACTATTTAAGAAATGACTATAACAATATGTTTTTCTTCTTTATAAATGTAGGTTTTGCTACTATGTTTCATCTTTTGCACGATTACTTACTCCTCAATGGCAATTTTGGGTTACCTTATGTTTGGTTCAAATCTCAACTCACAAATCACATTAAACCTCCCCACAGACAAATTAAGTTCAAGAATCGCCATTTGCACAACTCTCGTAAACCCAATTGCAAAATACGCACTCATGGTGACACCAATCGTCGACACTCTCGAAGAACGATTTCTATCTTTTTACAACACGAGAAAATTCAGCCTCTTGATTCGAACATTACTGGTAATAAGCACAGTAATTGTCGCCCTATCTCTCCCGTTCTTCGGATACTTGATGTCACTGGTCGGAGCTTTTTTAAGTGTCACAGCGTCGATTATACTCCCGTGTTTGTGTTACTTGAAGATTTCAGGGAGTTACCGGAGATTTGGATTTGAGTCGGTGGGTATTGGATTGATTGTGGTGATTGGGGTTGTGGTGGCGGTTGTTGGGACTTACACGGCGGTGGTGGATATAGTGAGGGAGATGTGATTTTGATAGGTGGGGGATATTATTCGATTCTTTTAGAGAAGTTTCTTTATGGCATTTCGTCGAACAGTTTGTGGGCAATAACGATAGTTTTCCAGGTGGAGTAGAAGTATTAGAGTGTAGAATTACAACGGAAAAACATTGGTTATTGAAGAATAGGAAGATGATAGCGAATCACAGATGCAGGTAGTATTTGGATCGGGAGAAGTTACGGTGGTCAACGACGGTCAACGATGTGGTCTCAATAACGTGCATCGTCGGAAACCTAATTCTATTGTTTTGTGCTATCTGTTTCAATTTTTTGTGATTTATACTTTATTTGTTATTAATGCAAACTAAGACCCACCTATATAATAGGTTAGTTTAAAAAACAAATCCATTCAATTTATCAAAGCTCTGGTTATTTATATTTAAACTTTTTTTCACACGTTATTTTATGGGTTTTTCAATTTTAATAAATTTTATATAATATTTTAATGTAATAATTATAATAAATATAATAATAAATAAATATCAATTTTATTACCTTTTTATTTTAAAATTCTCAAATTTAATAATTCATTATTTTTTTATTTTCTTATAAATCTAAAATTATTAAATATTTAAACTTTATATTTATTTTTTTTTAATTAACTCATATAATACATGGGTCTTACATCTAGTTAAATAGAGAAATTAAATATTCTTCTACTTTTGTTCCTACAAATCCTCCTATCCAATTAAATGGTGACATGTGTGATTTTAATATATTTAAATATCATTAAATGAGCATTAAATATGACACATGTTATCATTTAATTGGGTAGGAAGATTTGTAGAAACAAAAAGTATGAGTATTATTTAATTTCTCAGTTAAATATAAAGATTAAAATATTTAAGAATTTTGAATTTATAAGAAAATAATAAAATAAAAAAGAAATGAATTATTATAACAAAAATATTTTTTATCTTTTAAATTTAAACAAATCCTCCTTAATAAATGAAGGTTTGTTTTGCCACGTGTCAATCTCATGAGTTTTGATACTTGTCATTTTGTGGTATTTTTTAAATAAATATTATCCACTTGTCAATTTTTGTTTTTTCAATTTTTAAAATTAAAATCATATGCTTATATATATAAAGTATTAAATATCATATATATGATATTAAATTGCAATAAATACGTTTTTTTCTTTCTTATTTTAAAATTATACATTAAAAAATATTTTATGTTTACACTTTAATGTTTAATTTTTTTTTAAATCAACTCGTGTAATATATGAGTCTTACACGTAGTAATTTAAATAAAAAAAAAATACTAATGAACTTTAATTTTAGAAATTTTGAAATTAAAATGTAAGTTTATTAATAAAATTGATATTCATTTATTACTACATTTATTGCAATTATTACATTAAAATATTATGTAAAATTTGATAAAATAGAAAATTTCATAAAATGAAATATGAAAAAAAAAAATCAAAATAACCATAAAATAATATTTAGCAAATTAAATGAAACTGTAACAAATGACAAATAAAAATATTTATTTATTAGAGAGGATGTAGTAGATATGGTGTTTAAATGGTCATATCCAAAGGTTATAGATATTCATCAAACAAAATATAAATTGCTCAACCTAGACCGAATACTTTGTATGAAAGAAACTTATACGAGTAATTATTTTATGTTTTACATAGAAGTCAACTACAACTCTTTAGGTTTGTGACATTTGTCAAAAGCCAAAATAAAAAACGGGCTTAAAAGCTTGTCTTATGTGCTCTATTTTTTGAATAAGAAAATACTATTTGGCAATTGACATCCAGTTCAAATCAAAATGGAAATGGTTTTGCAAACTTTAAAAAGTGCAAAAGACAATAAACTCCGTGATAAATTTGATTTAGGCTTTAAGTTTGCAACTTTGACCACCTTAGACGGAAAACGACAAGGTAGTTATTTTAATGATATCACTTGATTTGCATGATTTTATTTATTTATTTATTTTTATTTATTTACTTTTTTAATAAATAAATATTGTAAGACAAAAGAAATTAGAAATATCATATTAGGGCGACTAGAGTGAGAGAGTGGGTGTTACAGACCAAGTTTGTGGTTGAGATAACAACGACCACGACCGTGCATACCATCACAGTGAATCGTGGTATGTCTACCACAAATAATGACATCCAATAGGGAAACGAGGGTGGGTTTGTCTTGTTTGACCTTTGACTAGCTTTTGAATTATAATTTTTTTTTTATTTTTAATATATTTTTACCTATAAATAAAACCTCATGTAACTTTATATTTTCATATCATCCTTGTAGCACCTGGTTCCTAGTACGTAAATCTTATTTGAGTATTCTTTTTTCTTTTAGCCTTGGACTCGACGAGTCATAGGTCCGACTCGCCGAGTAGAGTTGGGACCCGGGACATGTTTAAGTTGGCGACTCGGCGAGTCCATATTCCGGACTCGGCGAGTCACCGCTGTTGGATGAAACCCTAAGTTTCAGGGGTTTGCATCCTATTTAAGCCTCATGTCCCCCCCCCCCCCCCCAAGCCAGCACCCATTCACCCTCAGAGCTTCCAACCCTCGTTCAAAGCTTATTTCCTTGAGAGTTGAAGCATTTTTGTGTGTTCTTGAAGGATTTGAGAAGGAAGTGGAGTAGATCAAGAGGAAGGGAAGGAAGCCAAGCATCTTAGTGTTCTCTCAGTGATTCCTTTGAGGTATAACCCGTTTTCCCTCTGATTCTATGCTTATTACTCCATTAAGTCTTTCTTGAGCCCTTCCCCAAGCTTGTATGTGCAATATAATTCGTAATAAGTTGAATGGCCTTTAGATCTAGGCATGATTGAGCTCCAGGAGCTCAGATCCGTTGCCTTTATGGACCCATGTTGCTTGTTCACCCTAGATCTACCCCTTTTGAGGCATTTTGAGCCCTAAATCCCTCATTGGTGAGTATCTACACGTAAAGTTGGAAACTTTACGTGTCATTCATGCTCTAGGAACCCAGATCTGTGAATGGCATGGACTGGAATCGAGCAAAATCGCGTATATAGTGACTTCATGGCGACGACTCGGCGAGTCGATCATCTGACTCAGCGAGTCTGCTCGAGAGTCTCCGAGTTGTCCCCTTTTCGTTGTGTCGAGTGTGAGTAATGAGTCATGGGGTGTGACTCAGTAAGTTGGAAGCCAAACTCATCCATGGAGGAACTCGGCGAGTCAATGCCCTGACTCGGCGAGTTCAAGGCAATCTTCTTAGATCAAGAACAGACTCGGCAAGTTGTTTATACAACTCGGCGAGTCTTAGCATAAGTGTTCATCGGATGAAGATGAACTCGGCGAGTTGTTCATATAACTCGGCGAGTAGGATGAAGGACTTGAATATCAGTTGAGAAGGAGAACTCGTCGAGTCATCGCCTAACTCGACGAGTAGAAACGGGATTCAGGACAATCGTTTGGGTAAGGACTCGGCTGTTGGGTTTTGAGCAATCTAACACTTCCTAAGTGTGCATGCAACCCTAATAAATCTTGGATCTATGTTTGTCTAAATACATGCAAAATAATAATTTTCCAAGGTTTATAACCTATCTAACATGGCATGGGGAACATTTCAACATAAAAAGTTAGAAGAGATTACATACCTTTTTGATGAGTTTGGTTCTTGAGGAGTTTGAGGGCTAAGCACCAATAGTGTGAATGCCTCAAATGGAATCACAAAACACCACAAACTCTTGGAAAACTTTGAGAGAGTATACACACTTTGTATTTTTCGGCCACACACAAGCACACACACACTAGTTCACTAGTTGCCATTTCATGCACCATAAGCATGCTTATATAGTGTACATGGTTAGGGTGAAACCCTAATGACCCATGACCTTTCCTTTTCCAAGGATCCATGGGTTAAAAGCTCCATGGATCATCCATGGACTTCCATCAAAGCCTAGCCCATTAACAAATGAGTGTTAGCCCACACCATATAAAACCAATAGCCCATAATCTAATTAGTCTTCCTTTTAATCTCTAAATTAATTCATAATTAATTTAAGACTAATACTAATTAAATAACATAACTTCATATTAATATATTATAACTTATAATATATTAATAAACATATGTGTATAACTCTCATAAAATTATCCATAAATAGTTTGGATGAGATGCAACCCAAATGGACCATGCTGGTTGGGTCAAGTATATACCAAATAAGTTATGGACTTAGACACCTTATCCAACAGACTCCCACTTGGATAAGTCTAATAACTGTATTTGCCTATATAACTTCAGGAACCAACCAGCAATTGTAGCTCTCGAAAACTCCGTTGAACTATGAAGCGCCATTTTAAGAAAAGTGATCATATAATCCTCTGTTCTCATTATATCAGCCGGACAAACACATGGAACTATGTCTTGCTTATTGTCTGGCAGTTGTTTCTCGATTTCCGATTTGTTTGACTAAGAACTTCACTAAACACATCAGTTTAGTTCTGACCGGGCCCGGTACATGGGTCAACACAAAATCATCGAGGGGCCCAGATATCGCTTCTATTTCTAGAAGGAACAGATAAACTTCGACTCATATGCTTGTTCTACTACTTGTTGAATTGTACACAAAGGCACGTTTTATAACATCAAGTTACTGATGCGTTTTTCGTGCAATCAATGCACAACCAACTCATAGGTAACAACTCATATCTCTAGGTTTGAAGACTTATATGATATTATCGTCTCACGATCACTCGAGATAAATTCCATGAAGTGATACAAGTGAGCGTGGGTTTATACCAATACTCATAACTTATGAGTACTCATGAATGTTGCAGCAACCATTGCCATGTCTAAACACCTTTAGCCATCTACAAACCCAATTCATGACAATCTTGATTCATACCTACTTCCGACGTATGACCGATTATGGAGGTTTGAATAAATTAATTATTCTGGAAGTCAAAACATGCAAAATTGAAACAATAGTAAATAATTGACAATGATAGTAACACTTTACTCATAAATAAATCACAAATTTTATTCATCATCAAACGTCAATTACATTTTACAAGTTTCAGGAAATCTATCTAATCTGTAAAACTAATATCGTCCCTCAACCCAATGCGCCTCGCATGCTGAAAATGCTTACCCTCGTCAGTCCCTTCGTAAGGGGATCTGCAGGATTCTCATCCAACGATATCCTCCTTGCCACGAGGAGTCCTTCTTCAATCTTGTGTCTTATGAAGTGATATTTTCTGTCAATGTGTCGGGATCTGCCATGATCTCTTGGTTCCTTGGCTAAGGCAACCGCACTATTGTTGTCACAGAAAATCTCCATAGGTTCTTTAATAGCTGGTACAACTCCAAGGTCTCCGATGAAGTTCTTTAGCCATATCGCCTCCTTTGCTGCTTCACTCGCTGCTATAGACTCTGATTCACAAGTCGAATCAGCCACCGTCTCCTGCTTGGAACTCTTCCAAGAAATTGCCCCTCCATTTAAGGTAAAGATCCAGCCCGACTGAGAGCGGAAGTTATCCCTATCAGTCTGAAAACCAACATCACTATACCCTAATACTCTCAAGTCATCACTCCCACCAAGGGTAAGGATCCAATCCTTAGTCCTCCGCAGATACTTGAGAATGTTCTTTACCGCGGTCCAATGAGCCTTGCCAGGGTTCTCCTGATACCTACTGACCATGCTCAAAGCAAATGCTACATCAGGGCGGGTACAAGTCATAGCATACATGATCGAGCCAACAACGGAAGCATACGGTAATTGGCTCATCTCAGCTATCTCTGCCTCTGTACTCGGACTCTGAGTCTTACTTAGTTTGGCATTGCTTTGGATCGGTAAATCTCCTTTCTTGGAATTCTGCATGTTGAACCTTTTCAACACCTTATCCAAGTAGGTACTCTGACTAAGTCCAATTAGTCTTTTACTCCTTTCTCTTAATATCCTTATCCCTAGGATATAGGTAGCCTCCCCTAGGTCCTTCATAGCAAAGCACTTCCCAAGCCAGGACTTAACCTCCTGCAAGGTTGGGATGTCATTTCCTATAAGTAGTATGTCATCCACATACAGTACCAAGAAGCTAACTATACTCCCACTAGCTTTGACATACACGCAAGACTCATCTTCACTTCTCGAGAAGCCAAACTCTTTTATCTTCTCATCAAAACAAAGATTCCAGCTACGAGATGCTTGTTTTAATCCATAAATGGATTTCTCAAGCTTGCATACTCTATTAGGGTACTCTGCACTGACAAAACCCTCTGGCTGATTCATATACACATCCTCAGCCAACTTTCCATTAAGGAAAGCGGTTTTGACATCCATTTTCCATATTTCATAATCATGAAATGCTGCAATGGCTAGCATAACCCTAATAGACTTAATCTTTGCTACCGGCGAGAAGGTTTCATCATAATCAATACCCTGTGTCTGAGTAAAACCCTTTGCAACCAGTCGAGCCTTATAGGTATGCACTTTTCCTTCCATGTCGGTCTTCTTCTTGAAGATCCATTTGCACCCGACTGTTTTACGGCCTGGTACATTGTCAACCAAGTTCCAAACTTGATTGTCATACATGGATTGTATCTCGCTGTCCATAGCCTCCTTCCATTTAGCAGACTCCGGGCCTGCCATGGCTTCCTTAACACTGCTAGGTTCATCCAAATTTACCAGTGTACTATCGCTGATAAACGTATCACCTTCCATAGTAATATGAAAGCCATAATAAAACGAAGGTGTGTTCCTAACCCGTGTGGAACGCCTCGGAGGTATAGACATGTCAGCTTGCTCAACAGGAGTTTCCTCCTCAGGTTGACTGCTAGTGTATGAGGTTCTTTCACCAATTGCTTCTTGAATTTCTTCAAGATCAATTTGCCTCCCACTGTCTCCTTGGCTCATAAATTCTCTCTCACGAAAGACCCCTCTTCTTGCTACAAAGACCACATTCTCACTGGGTCTGTAGAAGAGGTAACCGAAGGATTTCTGTGGGTAGCCGATGAAAATACACCTTTCACTTCGGGGTTCGAGCTTATCATGAGTCTCATGCCTCACGAAAGCCTCGCAGCCCCAAATCTTGATGTGGTTCAAATTGGGAACCTTCCCAGTCCACATCTCATGAGGTGTTTTGGTAACCTTCTTTGTAGGGACTAGATTAAGGATATGGGCGGCAGTCTCTAAGGCATACCCCCAAAAAGAGATTGGTAGCGAAACTCGACTCATCATAGAGCGAACCATGTCCAGCAAGGTTCGATTACGCCTCTCGGCTACACCATTCAGTTGTGGTGTCTTGGGAGGAGTCAATTGTGAGACAATCCCACACTCCTTAAGATAGTCAAGGAACTCGGTACTAAGATACTCACCACCTCGATCGGATCGAAGCATCTTAATGTTCCTGCCCAATTGATTTTCTACTTCCTGTTTGAATTCCTTAAACCTTTCAAAGGTTTCTGACTTATGTTTGATTAAATAGACATACCCATATCTACTAAAATCATCAATAAAAGTCACATAATACCGATTAGCATCCCTTGTGGTGGTTTTGAAAGGCCCACATACATCAGTATGTATTAGGTCCAACAAACCCTCACCCCTTTCACACGTTCCAGTGAAGGGTGATTTTGTCATCTTTCCAAGTAGACAAGATTCACAACTATCATCCGATTTAAGGTCGAATGACTCCAAGACTCCACTCTTTTGGAGTTGGCCTATGCGTTTCTTGTTTACATGTCCAAGGCGACAATGCCACAATGATGCTTTATCTAGGCTAGTAGAAGAATCAATATACAACACATTATTTCCTAAGTTGTCTACAATCGACACAGTTTCATACACACCATCACAAGGTAACGCTTTAAAGTAAAACACATTTTTAAAGAAAGCATTAATACCACCACATTCATTATCAAACGAAAAGATAAAACCTTGTTTGTACAAAGCATGAAAAGAAATAATATTTCTCGCCATTTCAGACGAGTACACACATTTATTCAAATCTAATTTTAACCCATTATTAAGCAACAAAGTATAAACTCCAATCTTGGAAACAGGCGAAGCCTTCCTATTCCCCATGATCAAGTTTATCTTCTCGTGCTCCACATCCTCACTTCTTCTTAGGCCCTGCATATCAGAACATATGTGAATACCACATCCTGTATCAAGCACCCAAGAGTTAGAATATAATGAGTAATTAGACAATATAGTGTAAATACCTGCATGGGTGGGTTTCACTTTCCCATCCTTTAGATCTTGCAAGTACTTAGGGCAGTTTCGCTTCCAGTGTGCCTTTTCATGGCAATAGAAACATTCAGCATCCTTGGGAATGGCAGAAGGAGTGACAGAACCGCTCTTGGTCTTCGATGAGGAGCCTTCAAGAGACTTTCCCTTGGTACCCTTCGAAGGGTGCTTCCTCTTTTTCCCTTTGCCTTGCCCGATAGCCAAAACAGGGGTAGATGTTGGAGTAGGAGTAGTAGAGGTAACAACCGCCTTGCCCTTAAGACCGGTTTCCACGGTCTTCAAGAGTCCTTGAAGCTTGCTGAGGGTAACTTCCTCCTTGTTCATATGATATGTCATACGAAAATGGTCATAACAAGAAGGTAAGGAGTGCAAAATGATGTCAATTGCCAACTCCTCAGGGATGTTCACATTCAGCTTCAGCAAACGGTCCACATACATTTGCATCTTTTGCATGTGAGCCGTGACGGAATCACCGTCCTTCATGCGGGTAGTTATTATGGAGGAGATTATTTCATACCGCTCCTGACGAGCACTCTGATGGTACCTTTCCATCAGGTCTTGGTGCATCTCAAAAGGGTAGTAATCTTCATATGACTTTTGGAGCTCGGCTGTCATCGTGGCCATCATGATACATGCTACCTTAGTAGCATCTCTCTCATGTGTCCTGAATTCAGCGATCTCCTCAGGAGTAGCAGTATACTCATCAAGCTCTTTTAACTCCTTATCGAGGACATATTCCTTGTCCTCATAACGAGTAACCATCCTGATGTTCCTAATCCAATCCATGAAGTTGGAACCATCAAAGATGACCCTCCCACAAAGATTCATGAGAGAGAAAGAACCAGTTGGGTTAGAGCCTGAAGCATTAGTGTTGGAAGACATCTGAAGGAAGAAAGCAAGTTTAGATTAGATATATAGAATCCTTAATAAGACACCCAAATGTAATATTAAGGCTAGGACCCAATCACAATATATTATACTTAGAAGAGGGATGTCGTAATCTAAGTAATAATATATTTGAAAGGTAGGTGAATGACGATTCACCAATTTCCACCATGAAAAAAAATGAATTATTAGGTTTTAATTGGATTTGAAATTCCTAGATTCTTTTGAGATTCATTGAACTTTTCAATGGCATGTTTCAATCTCGATTGTGCCCTTCAAGTTTTGTGACTGGGATGCCGAGGATCACAAAACAAGGTGTGAATAACCATGCTAATTCACTTGGTACCCTTAATATTATCACCTAATCAATGTGCCGGTTAACCACACACGCTCCATTGATCTATGACAAACATTAAGTCACCATTCGTGATCCTTACTAGTCCAAGTTAGTGTGCCGGTTAACCACACACGCTCCACCAACGACTTGGTAAGGTACAAAGTGCGAATTCCATGGACTAGCACCATGTTCACATTTTTCCTAAAATAACTAAGATTGGGAATTAAAAAGGTTTAGTTACTTTATAATAATCATTATACTTTTAATGAGGATTTAAAGTCATTGTCCTACCCGTTCGGCTAACGACCCTCCACCAGTCAAGCAAGCGGTGGGTGAGAGTGGACACCCATTAAGTCGCCATTTTATAGGCAACAACCTTATACCTACCTTATAGACCGGCTTCGTGAATGAGGCCTACTAACGGTAGAACGACTTATTCTTATACATATATATAATAATTAACCATTAATGTTATAAATAGTATAAGGGTTGAATTTTAACTATTAAAACTCTAAGGGTTGGAATTAAAGTTTATTAAAGTGTGTGAAACTTTACAAATTCCAAAACTTGAGGACAAGTTTTGTAACTATCCAAAACTTTTCATTTCATAACTTATGAATTAAAGGTTCATAAAAATGAAGACTCTTCACTTTCATGTAACTTATGTGTTTAAATGTGTGTGTTAAGGAAAGTGACCTTTGGATATCCATAACTTGAGGACAAATTATGGACTCCATTAAAACACATAAATGATTAAGAATTAATTCTAAACAATTCAGCAAATAATTCCTATCATCTTCTAAATTCATAAGAACATGAACATGATCATCAAAATTTCAAGAATTATATGAACACATAAAATCATGGAATTTTGATATATGCTATTGTAAATGGATTAGAACAACCATTACACCAACTAAAACAAGTTTTAAAACACCAAAACAGTTTAGGGTAATGTTTCTAGTCCATTTCCAGCAGCAAAAGTCGAAAATCTGCACTCTGTCGCTCCTACTCGTCGAGTGCATGAACCTACTCGGCGAGTAGGTTGAAGATACACATGGACTCGGTGAGTCCCCCCATGGACTCGGTGAGTTCATCAGTCAGACAGCAAGTTTTTTGACTTTTTCAACTATTTTGCATCAAGTATCAAACAAGCAAGCCTAGGCTCTGATACCACTGTTGGGTTTTGAGCAGTCTAACACTTCCTAAGTGTGCATTCAACCCTAATAAACCTTGGATCTATGTTTGTCTAAATACATGCAAAATAATAATTTTCCAAGGTTTATAACCTATCTAACATGGCATGGGGAACATTTCAACATAAAAAGTTAGAAGAGATTACATACCTTTTTGATGAGTTTGGTTCTTGAGGAGTTTGAGGGCCAAGCACCAATAGTGTGAATGCCTCAAATGGAATCACAAAACACCATAAACTCTTGGAAAACTTTGAGAGAGTATACACACTTTGTATTTTTCGGCCACACACAAGCACACACACACTAGTTCACTAGTTGCCATTTCATGCACCATAAGCATGCTTATATAGTGTACATGGTTAGGGTGAAACCCTAATAACCCATGACCTTTCCTTTTCCAAGGATCCATGGGTTAAAAGCTCCATGGATCATCCATGGACTTCCATCAAAGCCTAGCCCATTAACAAATGAGTGTTAGCCCACACCATATAAAACCAATAGCCTATAATCTAATTAGTCTTCCTTTTAATCTCTAAATTAATTCATAATTAATTTAAGACTAATACTAATTAAATAACATAACTTCATATTAATATATTATAACTTATAATATATTAATAAACATATGTGTATAACTCTCATAAAATTATCCATAAATAGTTTGGATGAGATGCAACCCAAATGGACCATGCCGGTCGGGTCAAGTATATACCAAATAAGTTATGGACTTAGACACCTTATCCAACATCGACGAGTTGGAGAGCCAACTCGGCGACTCGGGTCAACTGAAAGTTGACTCTGACTTTGACTTAGGTCATGATTAGGGGTAAAATCGTCATTTTACCCAAAGGGCAGTTAGCAGTGTTTGATTGAGTATGTTGTGGGAATTACAGCCGGGGGATTTCTGGAGCAGCGGCAGCAGCGGACAGTCAATTCCCACACAGCCCAGCAGCTACTTCGAGGTGAGTTCTCCTCCCAGTAGGAACGGGTCTAAGGCACCAAGGTCGACCTGTGTAGACGAAATGTTAGCACGAGAGTGTGGGCCGAGCTCGTATCTCTTGTTTTAGTCGATTATGATATACGTGCTAGTATGCTAGAGTTGTCCGTACTTGTTGTCTGTGTGATACTTGTATGTTATGGGTTAGCGATTGAGTGTGGGCAAGGCCCGTATCTCTCCGAGGGTGGAGTGTGGGCTAGGCCCGTATCTCCCAGATAGTAGAGTGTGGGCGAGGCCCGTATCTCCCGGCTAGCGAAGTGTGGGCAGGGCCTGTATCTTCATGAGTGTGGGCGAGGCCCGTAACTCCTAGCTGAATGTGGTATGTTATATGCTTGGATGGTATGTGGTACTATGGGGGAACTCACTAAGCTTTGTGCTTATGTTTTTCAGTTGTTGTTTCAGGTACCTCTTCAGCCAAGGGGAAGGAGCAGGCGTGGTAGCGGCTCATCACACACACTCCTTGTTTCCGCATTTATGAGTTTATCCTGGGATTGATACTCTGACATTTTGATTGTTTAACTATTATGGATTTCAAGTTGGTTTTCGTTGTGAATGGTTTAATTAAGCAATGTTTTAATTGTGATGTTTTCTAAAGTAATGTTTTAAAAAAGAAATTTTTGGACGTGAAAATTGGGTCGTTACAAGTTGGTATCAGAGCCCTGGTTTGAGGGATTCGGATACACCTTCGGGGGTGTCTGGACTCAAATCGAGGGATTAAAAGATTTTCTAAAGAAAATGTTTTCTAAAAATTGAGAAAAGAATTTTGAGAAAGAACGAAGTGTGTGATGTGCGCGACCGGCCGAGCTCAAGTAAGTATTCCCCAAAGTACCCATACAAGTTTATGTTATGTTTATAAGCTTTTGTGGAACAGCATGCTAGAATAGGACTAAGGATCTAGGAGTGATGCCTTATGTACCTGCTTTATGTGTTTCAGTTGTATGAGAATTGCATGCTAGTATTGAGTAGACAGCAAGTAGGAAAGCCTGATTAGGTTATGCCTGATGGTATGAGCTTAGCATTGTATGCTAGTACAGTTCCTGTAAGCAGATAGAGTTGATTGAGATTGTTCCCTTAGTTCGAATGTTGCTTGCTTTGTGCTTCGTGGGACTCTGAATGGTGGGAGTTAGCCATTAGGTGAATACGTCACGTCACATGTGATCAGGGTTGAATAATATTAGAGTGCTCGATCTGGCCCTATTGCGCAGCTCTCGTTTGAGTCTAACCGTTGTAGGGATGAGCCTGTTACTCGAAGGATTATCCGAGCCTCACCACATGTGATGGTATTCAGGTAATGGTTAATTGGCACTACTAAGAGGCCTTCAGCAGCTGAGGACCTGGTAGGTTGGAGCCTGAGATTTCCCTAGGGCAAGCCTAGGATAAGTATAGCAGTGATCAGCCGTAGTGGAAGGGATCTGGTGGAGTCGAGGCAGTCCTTGAAGAAGGTACGGATAGATGTGGAAGGTAGTATGGGCCCGTACTACTGAAAGTAGAGGATCCGTACCCGAACCAAGGAAAGCCAAGATAAGACCAGGGAACTTGTAAGTAGTTGTGATCCCTCAGGAAGTATCAGTATCACTAATGATTGTTGTTATGTATTGCAAAATGGTGGTACTTCGATCGAGGCCGATAGATGGCGATTCAGGAGAGGGGTTAGGTTCGGGATCAGGTTCCGAGCCGGTGGATGAGGGACTACGCAAGTTCATCGCGTCAGAGATTACCAGAGGCATCCTTGAGTCGACCCCCATCATCTTTAGGTCGATCAAGGAAGGGATCATCGAGTTGATGGAGGATCGCCTTCGGGCATTCAGGAGTGATATGGCATCTAGCCAGTCAGGATCTCGCACACTGTCCTTCAAGGACTTCAGGGGCAGTGGTGCGCCGGATTTTCATGGGGCGAAAGACCCCATTGCCTCCAGGCGATGGATTGCCGACATTGAGTCTACACAGATGATTAGCTTCTACCCTGAGGGGTCGAAGGTGAGGTTCGCAGCGGGGTGTTTACGAGACCGAGCTACGGATTGGTGGGAGTCCGTGGGGGACACATTAGGAGCCTCGGCTGTCGAGGCTATGACCTGGTCGGACTTTTCGGCCAGGTTCAGGGTGGAGTTCGCGCCAGCTGTCGAGCTTCAGCAGCTGGCCAGGGAGTTCTTAAATATGAGGCAGACAACGGAGACTGTGGCGGAGATCACCGCCAAGTTCCGAGAGAGGGCTTTGTTGGTGCCCCAGTATGCAGGTGATGAGGATATGAGGAGGACCCGTTATCAAGACATGTTACGGGTTGACATCCGGGAGCATGTTAGCTTTTTAGCTTGCCCTACCTTGGACTCCATGATTGCCAGGGCGAGGGAAAGGGAGATTGATTTAGAGCACATCTGGAAAAGGAAAGCAGAGGCAGGGCAGGAGGTTGGGGCTTCAGGGAGGAAGCCCAAGGGATCAGATGGGAGGCCGAAAGGCCAAGGGGGGACCGGGCCGCTGCGGGAAATGCGGCAGGACACATGAGGGAGCATGTCGGATGGGATCAGCAGGCTGCTACAAGTGCGGCAAGGCCGGGCACTTTAGCAGGGATTGTACTACTCCTGTTGCGGCTATACAAACATCTGAGTTGTTGTGTTTCCACTGCAACCAGAGGGTCCACAAGAAGGCCAATTGCCCTCAGTTGACAGTTTCAGCGTCAGTGAAGGCGCCAGCTCCAGCGACCCTGCGGATCACGGATGGCCGGCAGGGCAAGGTGGAGGCTCCAGTGGTGAGGAGTCGGGCATTTCAGCTGACTACCAAGGAGGAAAGCGCCGCACCCGATGTGGTGACAGGTATGATTCTTTCCCTCTATTTTATTTTTATGATGTTGTAATATTGATATGTGCTCCGTGTGTATATGTATGCATTAGGATCGTTCCATGTGAACGGCATCCCAGTTCAGGTGTTGTTCGATTCGGGTGCATCCCGATCATTTGTTTCACTTGCGCTTAGCAAGAAGTTTCCTGAGTCGTCGGGCGAGTTAGATTGCCCTTTAGAGGTGGAAATTGCTGATGATCGATCGGTGCAAGCATCGATGGTATTTCGAGATTGCGTATTGCGTTTGTTTGAGGAGCGCTACTTGGTAGACTTGGTTCCCATTCCGTTGCGTGGAAACAAGGTGATTATAGGCATGGATTGGTTGAGCCCTAATTGGGCGGTGATAGATTGTGCACAACAGCTGGTGCGATTCAGGACCCTAGGAGGGCGAGACTTAGTGGTTCATGGCGAGAGGCCACAGGGCGGACCCACTGTATGTTCAACAGCGAGGGCTAGGTGCTATCTTCAGCAGGGATGCGTAGGGTATGTCGTGTATGTGATGGATACCCAGGAGGCGGGTAAGGCGACAGTGAGCGAGGTTCCGGTGGTTCGAGATTTTGTAGATGTTTTCCCAGAGGAGCTTCCTGGGATACCTCCGGAGTGACAGGTGGAGTTCAGGATCGACCTCGTTCCTGGTGCGGCTCCGATAGCCAAGGCACCGTATCGGTTGGCTCCTCCTGAGATGCAGGAGTTGTCTACGCAGCTGCAGGAGCTGCTAGACAAGGGATTTATTCGTCCGAGCAGTTCACCCTGGGGAGCCCCGATTCTGTTCGTGAAAAAGAAGGACGGGTCGCATCGGATGTGTATAGATTACCGGGAGCTGAACAAGTTAACGGTGAAGAACCGTTATCCACTCCCGAGGATTGATGATCTTTTTGACCAGCTTCAGGGAGCATCTTGGTTCTCCAAGATCGACTTGCATTCGGGTTATCATCAGATGAGGGTCAGAGAGGAGGATACACAGAAGAACGCGTTTCGGACGCGCTATGGCCATTATGAGTTCGTGGTGATGCCGTTTGGGCTCACCAATGCTCCTGCCGCGTTCATGGACCTCATGAACCGCGTATGCAGACCGATGTTGGATCGGTTTGTGATAGTCTTTATCGATGACATCTTGGTTTATTCCAAGACACAGGAAGAGCATGAGGAGCATCTGCGAGAGGTATTGGAGACCCTGAGGAGGGAGAGCTTGTATGCCAAGTTCTCCAAGTGTGAGTTTTGGTTGCGCGAGGTGCAATTTCTCGGACACCTTGTCAACCAGAACGGGATTCTGGTCGATCCAGCCAAGGTCGAGGCCGTGATGAGATGGGAGGTTCCGAAGTCTCCATCTGAGATTCGGAGTTTCCTAGGATTGGCCGGCTATTATCGGAGATTCATTCAGGACTTCTCAAAGATAGCCATACCCCTGACACGGTTGACGAAGAAAGTCGTAGTCTTTCGGTGGGGACCCGAGCAGCAGGTTGCGTTTGAGACGCTGAGACAGAGATTGTGCGAGGCGCCGATCTTAGCCCTGCCAGAGGGCGTAGAGGATTTTGTGGTTTATTGTGACGCGTCTATTTTAGGGATGGGCGCGGTACTGATGAAGAGGGGGCATGTCATTGCCTACGCTTCGAGGCAGCTCAAGCCTCACGAGGCGAACTACCCGACGCATGATTTGGAGTTGGGGGCAGTGGTTTTTGCCCTCAAGATTTGGCGACGTTACCTCTACGGGGTTCGGTGTACAATTTACACGGACCACAAGAGTTTGAGGTACCTCATGGATCAGCCGAATCTGAACATGAGGCAGCGTCGGTGGTTGGACGTGGTGAAGGATTATGATTGCGAGATCCTTTACCACCCGGGGAAGGCCAACGTGGTGGCCAATGCGCTTAGCCGCAAGGCGGCGCCGATCAGGGATATTTGTATGAGGATGACCGTAATGACTCCCCTATTGGAGCGGATTCGGGAGGCTCAACAGGAGGCTATCAAGGAGGAACATCGAAAGAGCAAGCGTGTTGTGGGACAGGTTTCCTCCTTCGATTATGATAGCCGAGGACTATTGACACTACACCGTAGGGTGTGGGTGCTGTATCACGGAGGTGTGCGCCAGATCTTGATGGAGGAGGCGCACAAGTCCCGATTCTCTATTCATCCCGGGGCGACGAAGATGTATAGGGACCTTCGTCCAGATTATTGGTGGCCCTGCATGAAGCGGGATGTGGCATGGTACGTCGAGCGGTGCTTGAACTGCAGGAAGGTCAAGGCCGAACATCAGAGACCGCATGGCAAGATGCAGCCGTTGGATATTCCACTGTGGAAATGGGAAGATATCACGATGGATTTTATCACAAAGCTTCCCAGGACCGCGCGTGGTGTGGATTCGATCTGGGTCATCGTGGATCGATTGACCAAGAGTGCTCACTTTATCCCGATTCAGGAGAGCATATCGGCCAAGAAATTGGCCGACATCTTTATCAGGGAGATCGTGGCGCGGCACGGGGGGCCAGTATCGGTTATCTCGGACAGGGATGTGCGTTTTACTTCCAGGTTTTGGAAGAGGTTGATGGGTTTTGAGCATTCTAACACTCCTAAGTGTACATGCAACCCTAAATACCTTGGATCTATGTTTTCTCTATTAAACATGCAAATAAGAACTTCCAAGGTATTATCCTAATCTAGCATACAAATCAATGAATGTAACAAGATAGAATACATACCTTTTGATGTAGCTTGATGTCTTCAAGCTTTAAGAGCTTAGCCCCAATAGTGTGGAAGCCTCAAGTGGAATCACAATCACCAAATCACTTAGAATAACTTGAGAGAATTATACAACTGATGAAATCGGCTAGCCCTTTCACTTCACACTCTAGTGGCCGATTTTGGTCAAGAATAAGATGCTTATATAGTTAGGGTTACACCATGTAAACCCTAATTGACATAGCCTTTCATTTCCATGATCCATGGGTACAAATACACCATGGAGCATCCATGGACCATCCTATGGGTTTTAGCCCAACTTGATTATCCATGGAGCATTGGCCCACTATACAAGTATGGATGATTTACACAATCAACCCATATATTTAATTAGTCTTCTTTTGATCACTTAATTAATCCTAGATTAATTCTTGATCAATACTAATTAAATAATCTTATTATTGTTATTATTAATATACTAGAACTTATAATATATTAATAACCATAAGTGTCTTATTTCTCTCATTATAGTCTATCCAAGCGCATGATGGTATGCAACCCAAATGGACCATGCCGGGTCGGGTCAAGTCTTACCAATTATAGTTATGGACTTAGACATTAATCCAACAGTCTCCCACTTGGATAAGTCTAAAACTATTATTGCGTATGACTTTAGGAAGCAACCGGCAATCGTAGCTCTCAAAAGCTTCTGTCGAACTCTGACCTTGTAGATGAACTCTGACCTTTGTCAGTGACTTGTCCATTAGATAAGGGATCATATATTCCTCCATTCTAGATATCATATGGACTGAGACATGGATTATAATCATTCTCTCTGTCCATTTGTTGTTTCCCGATTTTCGATTTATGACGACTGACTAATTGAACAAATCAAATCAGTCCTGGCCCGGCCGAGCACTTCCATTTGTCATCATCAAATCATCGAGGGGCCCACATATATCGCTTTTATCCCGAAGGTAAAAGGAACGGATAAACTTCGACTCATATGGCTTGTTCTACTACTTGTTGAATCATACACAAAGGCACGTTTTATAACACCGAGTTACCGTATGCGTTTACGTGCAATCAATGTACTATCAACTCATAGTAACAACTCATATCTCTAGGTTTGAAGAATATAAGATATTATCGTCTCATGATCACTCGTGATAAAATCCATGAAGTGATTCCAATGAGCGCGGGTTGAATCCAATACTCAGAACTTATGAGCACTCATGAGTGTTGTAGCCCTTTGTCCAACACCTTAGACCTCTACAAGCCAACCCATGATAGTCTTAATTCATATCTACTTCCAACATATGACCGACTGTGGATGGTTTGAATAACTTAGTCATTCCGGAAGAATAACCTAGTTTATTCGGGAAGTCAAAACATGCAAAGTGAAACACAATAATAATTGAATCCAATATGGTATCAACTCTTTGAACATAAATAAAACACCTTTTATTTATCACCATATGATTACACATTATTCATTGTATACTGTTTCAGCTATCAACTTTATTCTTGAATTTAAAACAATAGTTGTCCCATGCTCCAAGCATGTACACTATGTTTTCTTAAACACTAGTCATGCCATACACCAAGTATGCATACTATGTTTGTCTATGATCTTTACTTTGTGAACTAGATCAATTGAACATAACTTCAATGATTCTCTTTTCACAATCCCAAATACTTACTGCAAATGCAAGAATTCCAAATTCATGCCATTTACTGAAATCTGTTAGATTCTAAACTTATATGCATTGATACTCTTGTAACGATTATGCACAAACTCACAAAGACTTGGCAACAATCATTACAGAGTATTCCAAAGGAGATCAACTCCTTGGAAATATCCTTCTTGCATTAAGTTTCCTTAATCTTACACAGATTGAAAATTCTAACTTTGAAACATTTCCAGATTCCATTTTGACTATCACTTCTGAACAAGAGTTGCCTCCTTACAGATTATGTCAATATGGTCCTTCCAGAATTATCACTATACTTCCAATTGTCGTTGAGTAACCAATCTTTGGTAAACCTTAGATTGTCCTCGACAATTGTTTAATCCTTTTAGTCATATCCAGTTCTAAACCTTTTCCCTTCTTAATGCCCTAGGCATTTGGAAAATTTTAGAACGGATGAATATAGCACATGTAATCGATCCTATATCCGAAGCATATGGGACACGATTCATGATGTCTTACATAAAGACTAAACCAGTCTTTTGCTATAATATTTCCATTTCAATTTGCCAAGTTCTCATAATTTAGATTATGAAAAGGGATGCCGTAATCATAATCGAATTTTAGAACGCAAATAATGGACCCATATACAGAATTTCCTTATGTTGAGCCATTCCAACACGAAATTCATATATATATATATATATATCCTTGACTAAATGATTAAAACCTCACGATCTAAGCATATAGATTTGAGATGAAGTATAATTTCCTCTCCCTTAATTATAGCAAAACAACTTTTTCCCAATTGAAACTTTTGTTTTCTATAATTAACATTGCTAACTTGCAATACTTATCATAATTATCATGCTCCCACTAACATGATGATTATTAGCATAACACTTATGCTCCCACTAGCTTTGACATGTTCTCAGAAATCAACTAGACTTCTAGAAATCAATACTTCATTGACTTTCTTACCAAAGTTCAGATTTCTGATACTAGATTGTTTTGATAAAACTTTATCAAAAATCATACACCTTCCCTTAGATAGCACACTTGTGTGTCTAAACAGTTATGAAGAGGTATGCCGTAATCATAATGGTTAGACCTTTTTGCCACTTCTCACAAGTCCATATTAGTGTGCCGGTTAACCACACGCGCTCCACTAACGACTTTGAGAATGCAAATATCACAATTGCTATCTAGATAAAATCTACTTAGTGAAAGCGTTTCCTCACCATCATTTTCATGAATCGGAGAGAAACCTTATGACACTTAGATTTATATGGTGTATGAGTTCCTACCCATATGAATTTGTCAAAACCATAATCACAAGACAAAGATAATGACAAATCCAAAACCATATGGATTGAACTCAATCTTAACTTCTTGCCACCTGGCAGCTCAAGGGCCTGCCATTGCTTCCAAGTTGTTATGCAACAAACTGAGAACTCTAAGAACTCATATGCAAAGCCAACTTTAACTGGAATGGGCACAAATATGTCAACACGATAGGTTATAAACCTCAAGTCGTGTGCTAGTGAAGAACTTCAGGTTTTATTCTTGATTATTTCTTGAGACTTTCAAGACCTTTAAGACTCCCACTGTCCTCTTGATCTATAAGACTCGCTTGTCAAATATCCAAGAGATAGTGTGGATTCTAATCAAGACAAACACTTCACACAATTGGCCTAATTTGGTCTTTGTTTTATCCAAAACATCACAACTTACCAATTTCAAATGTACAAGAGTAGAAAACTTTTACTCTTACATTTGACAAGTGTTTTAAACCTTCTTTAAGACATGTCACTCAAATGACAATCTTGGAGTATGACTCTAAGACTTGTATTGGAACGAAGTATGACTCATCTTCTTGATTTAACCATTTCAACAATTCAAGATCCCTCTTCTTAGTCATAAGAATGCACTAAGACTTCCTTAGAGAACTAATTGTGCTATGGTTTCTTAATCATTAAGATGATCACAAAAACTAATACTAAAGTACTCTCCCATCTTTTCAAATTTGAGAAACTTTTATCCTTCTGCCTAATTTGATTCTTCTTATTCGCTCTGCCTTACATTGGAACCTTTTCCAATGTCTCAGAATTACACTTAATCTTGTAAGTATAACCATATTTACTGAGCTTTAGTAAACTATGACGAATAGTTTTATCAATCTTTTGTGGTGGACTCGACCAGTGCACAAGAATGTGTACTCGATCCCTTAGTCCTTCACTTGACTCACACATCCATGTGAACGAGTAATTAGTCTTAATTTCCAATACTTGAAAATTCTCATTCATCATGCTATACAACTTGCATGATTCCAAGTTCCGGTCCAATTGAAACTTGGGTGATGAGAATCTTTCCTTATTTGGTAAATTTAGACATTACCACAAATGAAAGAATCAATTTCATATTTCCACTCTTGCTGTTAATGGAATCTTATAAGCAACAATTTTTCCTCAAATGCCATTATAAGGATATTTTAAAATAAATAAAATCAAAAAATTTCTATTATTTTAAAACTTTGCGGAAAAACTAATCCTTACAATCCATATGAAAACTTGTTGTTATCTATTCCTAAGCAAAAATATCATAACTCCTAAGAAGTAGCTCAAGAATCCGATTTTCCAAGCTATGCGATAGAAATCCATCTACGCGATCAGATTCAGCATATTCTTTCTTTAAGTTTCTTCACTTTTCTTTGATTCTTAAACATCACCATGTGACCCAGTCACATCATGTATCAAGAATCTCAGAATAGAAACTTAACAGAGTTAGATAGTGGACTTTATCTGAAGTAGAGTCAAACTTATTGACTTTAACATCCTTAGGTAAATTTGGCAGCTTCGTGACCAATGCCCCTTCCTTTGGCAATATAAACATATGGACCCTTTGATAATGGTACACGGGACTATCATAGACTTAGCTTTTCTCTTTACCATTTGGTCAACCGAGTTGACTATGGCCGATCCCTTTCCAATGGGAAGAGAATGCTTTCCGGGATTTCCTGTGTCACTATTGTCAATGTCCATCAAGTTTTAAGGAAGTTGATCTTAACAAATAGATAAGATCATTAAGGGTCCTGTCATAGTCTGTTTCATAGGTGTCCCAAGGAACTCACTATGTGACTTAGAAAGTGATTGAACCATCGACTTTCTCAAGACTTTGACACCCAACTCTCCTGGCTTGTCAATATGTGACTACATCTCCAAGATGTGATCACACCCAGACCTTGCCTTGCCAATAGGGCTTGAGTGACCTTAAACTTTTCAAGAACTTGTGGGTTGGGGAGAATAATTGGAGGAGGAGAAAGAAGTATGATATCCATGGGACATCATCTTCATTAGGAAACCTTGTTCCAAAAGATTTGGGAAGATCATAGGTGCCTAAACCAGACAACTTTTGGGAGATATTCAAGATAGTTGATTTAAATTCCTTAATATGACACCCAATATGAAATATTAAGGCTAGGACCCAACAAACTATTTTATAACTTAGAAGAGGTATGCCGTAATCCAAGCTATAAAATATTTGAAGGTAGGTGAATGACGATTCACCAATTTCCACCAAGATAAACGAAATGTATTATTAGGTTTTAATTGGTTTTGAAACTCCTAGATCTTTGAGATTCATTGAACTGTTCAAAGGCATGTTTCAATCTTGAGTGTGCCCTTCAGGTTTTGTGACTGGGATGCCGAGGATCACAAAACAAGGTGTGAAGTAATCATGAAAATTACTTGGTACCCTTAAGTGTTTACCCCTCAATCGATGTGCCGGTTAACCACACACGCTCCATCGATACTATGATAAACATTAAGTCACCCTTTACCTACCTTGTTAAGTCCAAGTTAGTGTGCCGGTTAACCACACACGCTCCACTAACGACTTAGACAAAGTGTAAAGTGTAATTTCATGGGTTAGCACCTTATTCACATTTTTCCTAAGTAACTAAGATTGGGTATTATTAAGAGTTTAGTTACTTAGTATTATCATTAATACTTTTAATGAAGGGAGAATTATAGTCTTGTCAAACCCGTTCGACTAACGACCCTCCACCAGTCAAGCAAGCGGTGGGTGAGAGTGGACACCCATTAAGTTGCCATTTTATAGGCAACAACCTTATACCCACCTTATAGACCGGCTTCGTGAATGAGGCGTACTAGCGGTAAGACTGACTTTACTCTTATACATATATATATATATATATATATATATATATATATATATATATATATATATATATTATTAACTTATAATATTATAAAGTATAAGGGTTGAATTTTAACTTTTAAAATTCTAAGGGCTAACTTGGAATTAAAGTATTCATAAGTGAAAACTTTACAAATTCCAGAACTTGAGGGCAAGTTTTGAAACTATTCAAAACTAATTAATTCCATAACTTATGTGTTTAAAGTAGTTTTAATCCAAAAACTCTTCAAGTTCCATAACTTGAGGACAAGTTATGGAAGACTTTAAACTAATAAAAGAACTAACTTTTTCTTTATTTTATAACTTATGGATTTAATTATGGTTACATATTTTTCTTTAATGAAGTGACTCTTGAACTTCCATAACTTGAGGACAAGTTATGGAGTCATAAAAAATTATTCAATGACACAAGACTCTTCATTTTGTAACCATTGCCAACTATTATGAGTTTTATGAGTCTTTAATGTGACTCTTCAAGTAACTTGAGGGAAGTTACACAAACACATTTTATACTCAACTCTTAAATTGAAATGGATTGAAAACAACTATTTCAATTAACTTTTCTATTAATCTAAGCAACTCATAGGAACAAGATAATTCAAATCAAACTTTTTCATGTAATTAGTCTAAACCTTAAACTAATACAAAACATGAATCTATTGACAATTATCTTTGAAAATGGATTAGCATGAACATTACCACATCAAAAAACAAGTTTATAAGTTCAAAAACAACTTAGGGTAATGTTCCTAGTCCATTTCTAGCCAAAAAACTCGAAAATATGCTGTCTGGGGGTCCAACTCGTCGAGTGCATGAACCAACTCGGCGAGTTGGATCGATTTGATCACTTTTTAGGCATGGACTCGCCGAGTCCTCTGATGGACTCGCCGAGTCTCTTGATCAGACAGCAACAAATTCATTTTTTTCAGCTTCTATTGCAGGTATAACAAGAAAACAAGCCTAGGCTCTGATACCACTGATGGGTTTTGAGCATTCTAACACTCCTAAGTGTACATGCAACCCTAAATACCTTGGATCTATGTTTTCTCTATTAAACATGAAAATAAGAACTTCCAAGGTATTATCCTAATCTAGCATACAAATCAATGAATGTAACAAGATAGAATACATACCTTTTGATGTAGCTTGATGTCTTCAAGCTTTAAGAGCTTAGCCCCAATAGTGTGGAAGCCTCAAGTGGAATCACAATCACCAAAACACTTAGAATAGCTTGAGAGAATTCTACAACTGATGAAATCGGCTAGCCCTTTCACTTCACACTCTAGTGGCCGATTTTGGTCAAGAATAAGATGCTTATATAGTTAGGGTTACACCATGTAAACCCTAATTGACATGGCCTTTCATTTCCATGATCCATGGGTACAAATACACCATGGAGCATCCATGGACCATCCTATGGGTTTTAGCCCAACTTGATTATCCATGGAGCATTAGCCCACTATACAAGTATGGATGATTTACACAATCAACCCATATATTTAATTAGTCTTTTTTTGATCACTTAATTAATCCTAGATTAATTCTTGATCAATACTAATTAAATAATCTTATTATTCTTATTATTAATATACTAGAACTTATAGTATATTAATAACCATAAGTGTCTTATTTCTCTCATTATAGTCTATCCAAGCGCATGATGGTATGCAACCCAAATGGACCATGTCGGGTCGGGTCAAGTCTTACCAATTATAGTTATGGACTTAGACATTAATCCAACAGAGGTTTCATGACGAGTTGGGCACTCGCTTGCATTTTAGCACCGCCTTTCACCCGCAGACGGATGGCCAGAGCGAGCGGACCATCCAGACTTTGGAGGACATGTTGTGGGCATGCGTGTTGGATTTTGGTGGTAGCTAGGATACCTACCTTCCCTTGGCCGAGTTCTCCTACAACAACAGCTACCACGCGAGTATTGACCGTCCTCCATTTGAGATGTTGTACGGACGGAGGTGCAGGACCCCGATATGTTGGGGTGAAGTTGGCCAGAGAGTCATGGGGAGCACCAAAGTGGTGCTCAAGACGACCGAGAGGATCCAACAAGTTCGGAGCAGGCTTCAGACTGCTCAGAGTCGGCAGAAAAGCTACGCCGACAAGCGCCGATCCGACCTGGAGTTCCAGGTCGGGGATATGGTTCTCCTGAAGGTGTCGCCGTGGAAGGGCGTCATTCGATTCAGGAAGCGTGGCAAGTTGGGCCCAAGGTTTATTGGGCCGTTCAAGGTTGTAGCCCGGGTGGGCAAGGTGACGTATAGGCTGGATCTGCCAGTCGAGCTCAGCCAGATCCACAGCACTTTCCATGTTTCCCAGTTGCGGAAGTGCCTAGTGGATGATTCAACAATAGTGCCGTTAGAGGATATACAGGTTGATGACAACCTGAATTACATTGAGCGCCCAGTCGCAATCCTCGACAGGAAGTCGAAGGATTTGAGGAACAAGAGGGTAGAGCTAGTGAAGGTGCAATGGCAGCACCGCAAGGGTTCAGAATGGACTTGGGAGCCGGTGGACGAGATGATGGAGCATTACCTCGAGCTGTTTCAGGATCGAGCAGCAGACTTCGAGGACGAAGTCTAAAATAAGTGGGGGATATTTGTAGCACCTAGTTCCTGGTACGTAAATCTTATTTGAGTATTCTCTTTTCTTTTAGCCTTGGACTCAGCGATTCATAGGTCCGACTCGTCGAGTAGAGTCGGGACCTGGGACATGTTTAAGTTGGCGACTCGGCGAGTCCATATTCCGGACTCGGCGAGTCACCGCTGTTGGATGAAACCCTAAGTTTCAGGGGTTTGCACCCTATTTAAGCCTCATGTCCGCCCCAAGCCAGCCCCCATTCACCCTCAGAGCTTCCAACCCTCGTTCAAAGCTTATTTCCTTGAGAGTTGAAGCATTTTTGTGTGTTCTTGAAGGATTTGAGAAGGAAGTGGAGTAGATCAAGAGGAAGGGAAGAAAGCCAAGCATCTTAGTGTTCTCTCAGTGATTCCTTTGAGGTATAACCCGTTTTCCCTCTTATTCTATGCTTATTACTCCATTAAGTCTTTCTTGAGCCCTTCCCCAAGCTTGTATGTGCAATATAATTCGTAATAAGTTGAATGGCCTTTAGATCTAGGCATGATTGAGCTCCAGGAGCTCAGATCCATTGCCTTTATGGACCCATGTTGCTTGTTCACCCTAGATCTACCCCTTTTGAGGCATTTTGAGCCCTAAACCCCTCATTGGTGAGTATCTACACGTAAAGTTGGAAACTTTACGTGTCATTCATGCTCTAGGAACCCAGATCTGTGAATGGCATGGACTGGAATCGAGCAAAATCGCGTATATAGTGACTGCATGGTGACGACTCGGCGAGTCGATTCATCTGACTCGACGAGTCTGCTCGAGAGTCTTCGAGTTGTCCCCTTTTCGTTGTGTCGAGTGTGAGTAATGAGTCACGGGGTGTGACTCAATGAGTTGGAAGCCAAACTCATACATGGAGGAACTCGGCGAGTCAATGCCCTGACTCGGCGAGTTCAAGCAATCTTCTTAGATCAAGAACAGACTCGGCGAGTTGTTCATACAACTCGGAGAGTCTTAGCATAAGTGTTCATCGGATGAAGATGAACTCGGCGAGTTGTTCATACAACTCGGCGAGTAGGATGAAGGACTTGAATATCAGTTGAGAAGGAGAACTCGTCGAGTCATCGCCTAACTCGACTAATAGAAACGAGATTCAGGACAATCGTTTGGGTAGGGACTCGGTGAGTTGGAGAGCCAACTCGGCGAGTCGAGTCAACTGAAAGTTGACTCTGACTTTGACTTAGGGCATGATTAGGGGTAAAATGGTCATTTTACCCAAAGGTCAATTTAGCAGTGTTTGATTAAGTATGTTGTGGGAATTACAGCCGGGGGATTTCCGGGGCAACGGCAGCAGCAGACAGTCAATTCCCACACAGCCCAGCAGCTACTTCGAGGTGAGTTCTCCTCCCAGTAGGAACGGGTCGAAGGCACCAAGGCCGAACCGTGTAGACGAAATGTTAGCACGAGAGTGTGGGCCGAGCTCGTATCTCTTGGTTTAGTCGATTATGATATACGTGCCAGTATGCTAGAGTTGTCCGTACTTGTTGTCTGTGTGATACTTGTATGTTATGGGTTAGCGGTTGAGTGTGGGCAAGGCCCGTATCTCTCCGAGGGTGGAGTGTGGGCTAGGCCCGTATCTCCCAGATAGTAGAGTGTGGGCGAGGCCCGTATCTCCCGGCTAGCGAAGTGTGGGCAGGGCCCGTATCTTCATGAGTGTGGGCGAGGCCCGTAACTCCTAGCTGAATGTGGTATGTTATATGCTTGGATGGTATGTGGTACTATGGGGGAACTCACTAAGCTTTGTGCTTACGTTTTTCAGTTGTTGTTTCAGGTACCTCTTCAGCCAAGGGGAAGGAGCAGGCGCGATAGCGGCTCATCACACACACTCCTTGTTTCCGCATTTATGAGTTTATCCTGGGATTGATACTCTGACATTTTGATTGTTTAACTATTATGGATTTCAAGTTGGTTTTCGTTGTGAATGGTTTAATTAAGCAATGTTTTAATTGTGATGTTTTCTAAAGTAATGTTTTAAAAACGAAATTTTTGGACGTGAAAATTGGGTAGTTACAATCCTTCTCTTCCTCTATGTACATACACACATATTAATCTTGTTAAAATCCAAATATCATGGATCAAAATCCAAATACCCTACCAATTAATCGAACTTGCAATCCGATAACCCTTTTGGGTTAGATACAACGTCACGTCGACACCAAAATATGAAATCACCTCAATGTGGTTTTATGAATTTGCTCCAAAGTGGTTCTCCTATCCTACAAACTCAAAAATTTTGACAATCATACCAAGCTTTCTTAACCTATCAACAACACTTCCAAACCACTTTCGTATACCAACAAGCTTTCCAATCACAACCACAACCTTCACCGCCACAACATTTACACCCACATTTTTCACCACTGTATCCTCCGCATTTTATTGTTGAAACATAACTCGAACAACCCTAGCCAACAAGGAAGAAAGGGGGAAAACCCTGCTAAAACCACTCAAAACGAAAGGGTGGCTTGGACAAAGGAGGAAGAAGTAAATTTAGCACAAGCATGTATTTCGGCTTCCCAACCCGCCGTTGGAGATGCTCAAACATCAAGTTGTTTTTGAGAAAAAGTTTTAACCATTTTCTGTGATTTAATGGGGCATGAAAGCCAAAATCTCAACCAAATTAGTTCAAAATTGTGCGATTTGAGGTTGAAATGTACCAAATTCTGTGGAATCTTCAATAATCTCAACAACTTGCACAATAAGTGGATCGAGTGATTTTGATGTGTTTAACGCGGTCATGGAACAATATAGAAAAACAACACCAACCCGCAAAGCGATTATGAATAGATGTCTATATACATCAACATAAGCATTTAGTTGTATGCCCTTACTTGTTTTTCACACTTTCACTTTGCTATAAAAGACAGTATTAACCGATTGATGTTTTCTCATTAGATCTTCATATTTTCAACAAGCTATTATGAAAAACTATTAACCTCATAGATATGACCAAAAAGTCGCTATGCTTGGTTCAAACCATTAAATCCCTCAACGACAATGGCATTAGTCATACTTTGTTGTCCAACATAAACCCTAAATAGATAACAAATAAAATGATAATCAAAATTTCCGAAATTAATAACTTCACTAGTTCATTATATTCCAACAACCGATTAAATTGTTTAAATGAAATCACAAATCTATAATAATAATTCATAGTATAATGTAGTTATAACATTACACATTATTTCTAGTTTATAAGATTAAGATACATACGATACATAAAATTAACGTGGTTCGGTCGATAGGACTTATGTCCATGGGTAAGAATCGAAGATTTCTTTATTACTCAACAGTTACAAAGTGATTCATTAAGAACCCTAGCTACGAATATTTATAACCGTAAAGTCCTACTCCAAACAACTATCCTTTCGATTTTGTCATTCAAATTTCTTCATTTTGATCAGGTTGGATCATAAGTTCAAACAAGAGTCGGTGTCACTGACCATGTTTATGGTTGAGATGGCAATAGCCACAATCGTGTGGTCATGGTATAATGTGGTCTCTACCACAAATGAAAACATCCAACAGGGAAACAACATCCAATAGGGAAACGAGGGTGGGTTCGATTGGTTTGAACTTTGACCGGCTTTTGAACGATAATTTTTTTTTCTAATTAGAGCGTCTGGAAATACTGTAAAGAATTGACGTTTGTTGTTGACACATTTATGAGTGACGAGTTTGGGCTATGTGTGGATTGTATTTGTTATTTTATGCAGAATAGAGAAAGATCGAGAGAGGTCAATACATAATGCATCAAACTGTTTTTCTTTTTACTTTCAAAACTAAATAAAATAAAATAAAATAATAATAAATAAAGAGCAAAATAAACCTTTTTTCTTACATGGGCTATAGAAGGGCATCCATAGCTCATTGGTGGCCTAGTTTATATTTATATTTTATAATAAGAAAAATAGTAAGCCCATCACGGTAAAGATTGACGTTTTAGCTTTATACATCTGTCTCGTTATCTTTGTAATCTTGTATATCATAATATCATATGCATATATTTAAAAAGGATATATACAGTAAAGTCCCAATATTTTTATCGATTTGACAAGAAAGTCCTAAACTTTATTTTTTTGACAGTAAAGTCCAAATTACCGGCAGTTTTTGACATTTTTACCCTTTTTTCCCGATTATCCGGTAATTAGGATTTTTTTGTCAAAAAAATAAAGTTTAGGACTTTCTTGTCAAATCGTCAATTAGGACTTTACTGTCAAAAAAATAAAGTTTAGCAATTTTTTTTCAAATCGTTGAAAATATTGGGACTTTAGTGTATATATAATTTTTTTTGGTTAAAATTTTAATGGTATGATACTCTTTAAGCATAAGAGTTATTGAAACCTTCACTAATCTGCTAGATCATATTGAAATCCTTAACGTTTGCTTCTTGTTAAATCTTTTTTTTAATCTCAACAAACCGACATTGAAAAAAATTGAAATAGTCAAGAAAGAACGAAAGAAAGAACCAGGGTAGTGTTGACTTTTTGCAGCTCCAAAAATGGAGAAATAAGAAACCAAAAAAAAAAACGAAATTGTCATTCTTTCCTTTCTCCACATTCACACCCTTTTGACTAGACATGTGTTGTTTGTGTTTGTATAAAGCCAGGGCAATTTCGTTTTTTTAGGTTTCTAATTTCTCCATTTTTGAGACTGCAAAAAGCCAACACAATCCTGGTTCTTTCTTTCTTTCTTGATTATCTCAATTTTTTTCAATGTCTGTTTGTTGAGATTAAAAAAACGATTTATCAAGAAGCAAACGTAAAAGATTTTAATAGGATCTAGCTGATTAGAGAATGTTTCAATAACTCTTATGCTTAAAGAGTATCATACCATTAAATTTCTAACCAAAAAAATTATATATACACTAAAGTCCCAATATTTTCAACGATTTGACAAAAAAGTCCTAAACTTTATTTTTTTGACAGTAAAGTCCTAATTGACGATTTGACAAGAAAGTCCTAAACTTTATTTTGTTGACAAAAAAGTCCTAATTACCGGCTAACCGGGAAAAAAAGGTAAAAGTGTCAAAAATTGCCGGTAATTTGGACTTTACTGTCAAAAAAATAAAGTTTAAGATTTTCTTGTCAAATCGATGAAAATATTGGGACTTTACTGTATATATTCCTATTTAAAACCTATTAGATTCGACAACCTTAAGATAGTAAATATAAAAAAATTGGCATTTCAACACAAACCCCGTTTAAGATTTTTTAATGGAGAAAATTCATTGAAGGTGTTTCTTGTTTACAAATTTTATTCTCACCTTTTATTAATATTTAATATATATGACTCATAATCTTAGTTTTAATTTTGGATCAAATGAAATATTAAATGATGGATGATGTAGTGGATATGTAGCAAGTAAAGGATGAGGTGTAACAGTCATTGACTTCCATTAGTGATTATCCACATTGGGTCATTTGCATGATATTTCCAAAAGTAAACGTTTTTTATTTTTTTGTTATTATTATTATTATATAACACCTAATATATTGGCACCCAAGCTCCAAGAAAAACCGTACTCTAAATTGATTGAATGGTGGCTTATAATTGACTCTTTTTACCATTTCCATTTTAAAGATTCGAGTTTAATATCATAAATGGTTCCATCAATCGCAATATATACTTATTTTACTATTAATCTAATCAACTTGAGTTTTGGTAAGCCAATTTAGCATGGCAATCTTGACCCACAAGAATCATCTCTGATTTTCAAAAGGCCAATCACCCCTTACTTCTCACAATGGTCATTTTCATTATGTTCTTTTAAAAATATTAATATATATGAACGTTTTACTTACAGTGGTAAAATGAGTTATGTAGTTACATAATTGTGTTCCGGTAAGCTCGAGCTCGAGCTCAACTCGGGCTAGAGTCGTTTGTCAGACGTGCATAAATGAGCCTAAGCTTGGCTCGAGCTTAGCTCGGCTAATAGTCAAATATAAAGCTCATTTGTGTTTTTAAGCTCGCTAAAAAACTCGTTTATCAATGTTTGATATATACTATTTAATTATTAATTATATATTAATATAAAATTAGAATTAAAAAAATTATATTACATAAATATGCATTGGCTCGTTTAGGTTTGCAAGCTTAATCGAGCTCGATAGATGAAGCTTCGGCTCGAGCGTGTTTAATAAATGAGCCTGAAACTAAGCTCGAGCTCGGCTCAAACCCATTTAACCCGAGTTCCAGTCAAGTTTTTAATGAGTAGATCTTGAATAGCTCACGCATGGGGGGCGTTGAGGGGGGAGCAAAGTGGGCAGCTGTAAGGGGTCAATTTTTTTCATTATATACTTTTATATAAAAATAAAAATTATAATAAAGATAATGACCATTTTTTTCTTGTTCGTCCTGAGCCTTTGAGAATATTTAATTTTTCAGAACCAGCCCTGGCTCACGAGTAGTTTGACTCATTTACACCCCTATGTATGATATGTGTTTAGGGATGTCAACAAGACCAAAAATTGGCGGAAGTAGCCTCCCCGCTCCCGCGTTCGTTTTCCGTTTCCCCCGAGTCGATCCCCCGTTAACTCTGTTTGGTCCTAACTCCCCTGTCTAACCTTATATACCTTATTTTTCACTTATTTATTTCGTTTAACCTTAAACATTACTCTAATTATTCTAATACCATATATATATATATATATATATATATATATATATATATATATATATATATATATATATATATATATATATATATATATATATATATATATATGTGTGTGTTATATATATATGTGTGTGTAAGCTTGATTGGAAAACCGAGTAAAGAGAGGTTTTTCATTGCTATTTTAAGAAAATAAATGAAAAAACTTAAATCTCTTAGGTATTTACAATCTTTTAAATCATTCTATTAAAAACATAGTATTATTATTGTAATAATAATCATATCTAATATGTCAACTATTCATAAAACTATATATAAAAGAAGATAAAAAATTGTTTAAATGGTCAATTTTACATATCTTTCATATTTTAGATACATAATATTTTGGACAAACAAACTACTACTTTCTTTATATGTGTTTACTAAGGCTTGCGAGAGTCTTTTATTCATGGCTTTGCTTGCAAACTGTTGGCTTATTATTGAAGTCTTCTTGATCCCAGATGGATTTATGAAGTGGTTTTTTCTAAGCTTCTATATCCATCCCTTCTTCCTCTTCTTCTGTCAAATTATCCTCTGGATCAAAACCCTAAAAAGATGGATCCTTCTCATTAACCACTCTCTATTCTCACATGTCAATGGAGTCTTAATGATCATAACACACACGTTTTCAAGATTCAACAATGGCAACACCGAAGCACAAAAAGAAGAAGAAGAAGAAGAAGATTTGTGGTATGAAGTTGATGATTCTCTAAGCTCCTCAAATAATACTCATGGGATCTTGCTTTTACGCCATGAGTGTTCTCCTGAAATTACTAAAATAACCTTTTGTGACGTTCACATCGAGTCTGTCGATCAAGAAACCATGTCTATATGTTCAAGTTCGGATCTTGATGATGAAAGCACAAGCTTTTCTGGTGCAAGTTCACCTATTAGTTCTTACTCTTTTGGTACCTTTAGGGACATGGAGGTAATTTCAAACACCCCGTCATCTTCATGCACTTTACCAGAAGAAGATCAAGCAGACACCGACAACGATGGAGCCACACCGGAGTTAACAGGTGCAGTGTCACTTTCAAACATGATCTTAACGACGTCGTTAAATCCGTTTTTTCCTGGTTTTCTTGTAAATACATAACATAATCTTCCCTCATATTTACAGCTTTCTTTAAACCTGATGAAGAAGAAGAGGAAGAAGAAGAAGAAGAAAAAGATTCATTTTACAAATCTTACACCAAAAGAGTGAACTGGTTTGATCTTCTCAACCAAGAACGAACATGTGCACTTCGTGAGTTTCTTTTCTCATAATTTCACCATTAATTAATCAATTAATCCATCAATGAAATATTAATCGTTCTTGATATATATTAATTGATTAACGTTTTAGAGGCGCTTGTGGGGAATAATAAACGACGTTTGGGTGGTGATGAAAGAATTTTAAAGAGCTTGGAAAGTGATTTTGAGATGGTGTATGTGGCTCAATCATGTTTATCATGGGAAGCACTCCATGATCAATATAGAAAGCTTGAAGCTATTGTTGATTCCTGTGCTCATGATACTTGTACATCGGATTATGGTGCATTGTGTAGTAGTACTTTGGTAGTTAAATTTCAGAGGTTTCAGATTCTGCTAGAGAGGTTTATGGAGGATGAAAGGTCTGAAAATGGCAAAAGGTATTGGAATTTTAATCAGAGAAGGTCTTCACTTAAAAGCCTACTACTAGTTCCTCAAGTTTCAGGTACACTAACACATTGTTTATTATTATTTTTATCATTATTATTAAATGTGGTCAATGTTTTTTCTGAGTGTATATGAAAAAAGTAATGGAAAAAAATATTAAGTTACGATTTGAAATTGAACTTTTCTTCCTGCTTATTATCTAATTAAAGATAACAAGTGTCTTAAAAAAAATATTAATTTTACATCTCATTTTAATTTTTATCAAAATATGAAATTTATCATTATTTTAAATAGGTAGAAAGATAAATCGAAAGAAAATATAAGGAATATTTAGTTTCTTAAATTGAAATTTCTCATTTATCATATTCTCTATATTAAATCTCTATTAAATGAGAAAGAAACGCTGGTATATCAAGATTAAAGTTGTATTTGGTGCACAACAATTAGGGTTGTAAATGAACCGAATATTCAAGGAAGTGTTAGTAAACCGTTCGGCGGAAAATTCATTTATGTTCGTTTAGTTAATAAATGAAAAAAATTAACACAAATTTTTGTTCGTTTAGATAGATGAACGAACATAAACAATGGTATTGTTCGTTCAATTATGTTCGTGAACGTTCATTTATGTTGTTCGTTTACGTCTGTTTATGTTCGTTCATTAAAGTTCTTTTATGTTAATATACGTTCAATTATGTTTAATTACATTATTATATTATATGTTTGTTTATATTCATATATGTTCAATTATATTTGTTTGTCTCCGATTGTTTATGTTTGTTTAGCATGTTTACGAACATAAATAAGTTAATTTGTTAAACGAATGAACATGAACAAGAAAACTAGTTCGTTTATCCGTTCGTGTTCGTTCATTTGTTTGACTAACTTAAACAAACGAACATGAACAACCCTCGTTCGTGTTTGTTCGGTTCGTTTCCAGCCATAGTCACAGCTAGCTGATAAGTCAACTTATTTTTCGAGTTTTTTTAGATTGTCATGTTTGGCATATCAAAAAGTAATTTATAGGCTAGTTTTTTTTTTTTTTTTTTTTTTTTTTTTTTTTTTTTTTTTTTTTAAATTACTTAGACTAGCTTCTTATGAGCTTCTTTTTTTTTTCAAATATACCCTTAATTAATTATAAAAAACATATTATTTTAAATGTCATTTTATATTATTTTACATATTTCAACTAGCTTATCAGTTAGTTTTACCAAACGTCATTTTTATTAGCTAACTTTTCATATAACAATTAGCTTTCAGCTATCAACTAGTTTTTCAGCTAGTATGTCAAAAATAATCTAAATAAAAAACAAGCATATTAACGAGTTAATGGTGATCATTTGTATGAACACTTCAAAATAGAGTTTGACCGAAGTTTAAATTTCACATGAAAAATATTAGTACATAAATAATTGTCCAAATTCCATAGAAACCATATAATGTTTTTTTTAGTCTAACCGCTCTAAGTTTTTTCCAATACTGAATTGCAAAACGGAAGAATATGTGTTTTGCTTAAAAATAGTATTTTTATCAAATATTCAAAGTTTTATTGGTTAAATCATTAAAAAGGAGTTTCTTCCAATGCTAAACCTAATAAATTCCGTGATAGTGGTTTTTATGTAGTGGTTTGTTAGAAAAGAAATAAACTTAGTTAAATCAAAAAATTTGATGACTAAACCGAAAAAGAAAAACTTCAAAATATAATGGATTTATGGAACTTAATCGCAAACTTGTTACTAGGGGCGCAAATGAGTCAAGCTACTCGTGAGTTACTCGGGATCGAATCGTTAAAAGCTCAATTCGAAACCGATTTTAAACAAGCCTGAGCCGAGCTCGAACTTAATATTAACCTCGTTTATTAAACAAGCTCGAGCTTGAGCCTATGTCACTAAGGTCGATTAGGCTCGCGAGCCTAAACGAGCCTTTATATAAAATAATTTATTATTATTTTTATATATTGAAATAAAAACATATTTGGGGATTAAGGATTTAGGGTATTAGTAAACAAGCTTCTTAACGAGCTCGAGCCGGGCTTAAGCTTATTTAGGCATGTCAGACAAAAAACGAGCCGAGCCCAAGCCCAAGTCGAGCTTGTATAATTATTTATGAGCTCGAGCCGAGCCCAGTACAAGAAGCTCGAATCGAGCCGAGCTCAAGCTCGAGCCTCGCATAACTTAAACGAGCCCGAGCCGAATCTGATCAGGCTCGGGCTCAGCTCGTTTGCACCCCTACTTGTTACGCTTTTTTCATTGTACGTTGATTTTATAGGGGTTATAGGGTCACTTTACTAGTTTGGATTTTGGGCTTTACAAAGGCTTCTTATTCGAGTTGTTAGTTTGTTGTTCTATTATAAACTATAGAGTGTGCATGGTTGATGGTTTGAGCCAAAAAAAAAAAAATTAAGTTTGACGATTTTACATCAACGGGTTTTCTTTTTTCCAGATTCGGGTATTATATTATATCTTAACATAAGGGATAAAGGGTACTTTTATCAAATATGTTGGTGCCTTTTGTTTAATAAAAATCGAATGTTTTGTGCATATAATTAAGAAAAAGCAAACCACAAGAAAGAAGAAAGGAACGAAGAGCTAATGATGAGGGCGACGGACGTGTTGAAAACCATAGAGAAATGCATGAAGACTTTCAAGTCATTTATCGAAGTAGACAAGAAGAAACCTTGGTGGAGAACAAGTAACCATCTTTCATGGACTCCTTCACCATTAGAAGACCCACAAGACTTCAATCTCTTGCATGATCTTACACGTACATTGCAACAGGTGATCATTTTTACTCAACAAAAACACTCAGTTATAAATAAACCAATATAGATTACTTTACAAGTATATTACTTGAAATATAAATAAGATATAGTGGCTTTCTACAAACAACACTGAAACTGAAACTCCCACACAACAACTCGCTAAATGGCTTAAAACTGAAATCTCCAATAAAATCTCAATATTTTGGGTCAGTTTACGGTTTAATCCAAAATTTTATTTTTTGAACAAAAAAATTTGATTATCTAACTTTATACGCTAATCTGTCATTTTCTATTGAAAATAAAAATATGGATTGTTTTGTTAATTGAGATAAAATATAAAATAATCGAGACTTTTCTGTTCAAAAAATAAATATTGGGATTAAACCCTAGACTAACCCAAAATATTCAAACTTTATCGTTTCCCTTTTATAATTAAAATAAGCATTATATTTAAGGTTTAAAGCTATCATATTATGTTTAAATTCCATAACCCAATATATATTTTAAATATTTTATTAAATGGTTGTTCATACATATATTTCATGTTGAAGTTAGTTTTTGTATTTTTACCGATGGATTAAAAAAAATATGTTAGATAGGTTGTAAGCAAGAGTCGGTTAATTTCACAAAATAGAGAAGTTTGATTGGAGTTGGATAATTTTATAAATATCTGAGTTAGATTAGAGCCATGTTTTGAAAATCAAACCGGACTGGCCAGTTCGACCGGTTCAACCGGAACTGGTCGTGGATCCGGTTCTTAAATGCTAAAAAACCGGTATTCATGTGAACCAGTGAAAACCAGTAAAAACTGGTCCGGTTAAACTGGTAAAACTAGTCAAAACCGAAAATTTTTAAAAATATTTATTTTTTTTTTTTCATTTTTTGTATTTTTTATATTAAATATAATTATGACATCATCCGGTTTTTCCTGTTTTTGAGACCGGTTGGACCACCTGAACCATCGAACCGGTAAGATGACCGATTCGGTCTCCGGTCCAGTTTTCAAAACCTTGGATTAGAGTTTGATGGTTTATAAACGCGCATGTGAAATACCCTTCTATATATAGTATAAATATTCTATATATAGTATAAATAGGTGATGCTTGGGGTAAGTGTTATCATGCTTACAAGAAAAGAGCTCAACTAAAAAATGGATGTAATTCCAAACCATATTGCTGTATTTATTTTGCCAAACCCCCATCTATACGGCGATGTTTGGCAAACTTTTGAGTTAGTTGAAATGTTTATGTGATGCAGAAAGTGCGTTGCAAAAATTTATAGTGCTTTCCTATGAGTGAAGGGAATTTTGGGCTTGCACATCACACTCTCTTATGCCTAGGCACCCAACTTTAGTCGGCAACAATCAATAAGATTGCGTTTAAAAGTAGCGTCCATTCGTACTTGTTTATCTTTATCGTTTCAGTTATGGTTTTCTTTATCGTTTCCTTTCATATTGTTTTCTTTGTTGTAGCAAATTCACACATTTGTTACAACAAAGAAAACAATAAATAGAAACATCAAAGGAAAAGATAAAGATAAACAAGTACAAATGAGAACTACTCATATACGTGATCTTATTAATTGTCGTTGACTATAGTCGTACGACTCGGCCCTAAGAGAGTGTGACGTGTAAGCTCATAATTCCCTTCACTTGCAAACAAAGCACCATAGTTTTTGCAACGTGTTTTCTGCAACCCAAAAGTCATTTCAATCAACTCAAAAGTTAGGGTTTTGGCAAAACAAATACAATGATATCATTTAGAATTTGCAGCCAATTTCTTTAGGCTCTTTTCTTTTAAATGTGATAATATCAACCCAACCACCACCTGTTCATACTATATGCATATGAGTATTTCATACTCGCATTTATGAACCACCCAACTCTAATCTAACTCAGACATTTATGAAATCATTCAACTCCAATCTAACTTATTTATTTGTGAAATTAACTAACTCCTACTTACAATTTATCCGGCATAACTTTTATTGATTGGTAAAAAGACAAAATCTAACTTCAAAATGAAACATGTGTGAACAAATTTTCAATAATATATTTAAAATATATATAGTGGATTATGAAATTTAAACTTAATATAAAGTTTAAATCTTAATTATAAGTATTGTTGATTATTATACATGATTAAATCTAATTAAAATAATTGTGGGGTTGAAAAATCGGATTGAAAATACAGAAAAAAAATAAATAAATAAAAGGAATGAAATACCGCGAATCTGAACCGAAAAGGCGTTGGCAATGACCGCGAGACTGGTCTGAAAAGACCAGAACACATTAAGATCGGACTGTTTTGAGACCGACCTAAGATCGGACTGTTTTGAGACCGACCTGAGATCGGTCCGAGAGACCGTCAATGTGTAGGTCTAATTGAAATTCACATTGTGGCCTGCTAGTGTCCGGCATAAGAGCTTAGTATCCAGAGCAATCCACATTAGAATTGAAATTCTTGTCGACCCCATGTTGCTGGCTTAGGAGCTTAATCTGTGTTTGATATAGAGATGAATTAATTTGAGCTGTTTTTTTTTGTGTGTTTATGGTTTGCTTTTAAAGAAAGAGTTGTGGATGAAGCATTTAAAGGGAAAAAAGAGATGTTGGTTGAGAAACAAAGTCACAGATTTAGGAGATTCTCAGAAGAAAGACATGATGTTTGCCATGATCGAGTTGAAGCTTGTGTCACGAGTACTCATGATGTCACTTATATCCACTCCTCAACTCCATTGGTGCCAACAGAAGCTCAATAACATAGATCTCAACCATGGTAAAATCACAAGATCATGCTCTCATCCTTTGCTATTTCCCCCTTCTTGAATGCTACATCTCAACCATGATAAAATCACGAGTATGTATAGCTTTCATGTTTCTTGCTTTAAAACTCTTTCGTGCATATAATTAAACACCAAAAGGCAACCATTTATTCTTTTGTTGTTTACAATACTTTTGGGGGCATTCAATCAAACACCTAAAAGGCAACCGCTTGTTCTTTGTTGTTTTCAATTTATAGTGTTCTTTCTACCCTCAAGAACTCTTTTGAAGCATTTATAGTGTTCTTTGTTCTTTTCAATTTATAATGTTCTTTCTACCCTCAAGAACTCTTTTGAAGCATTTCTTTACAATTTTAGGCATTACATCAAACACTTAAATTGCATCAATTTGTTTTTTAAGACTCCTTTTGAGGCATTGAAATGCCTCATAAGCCATCATCTATTCGAGACATTTCATCAAACACCATAATGTTTATCTATTTGTTCACAAAGCTCTTTGAGGCATTTCATCAAACACGTTAACAACATTTATCGGCCCAAAATAACATTACTTATCACATGACATAAACGATCTTACCACATAAACGGTGTGATTTTCTTATTCCATTTATCAATCACACAATACACTATAAACAATCGCCTACCCCCAAAAAGAAACCAAGAAAAAAAAAAAAAAATGGGGATACGCACGAAATATATATGAATTCACACACACAGACACACACAACTAAAACACACACACAAAAAAAAAAAAAAAAAAAAAAAAAAAAAAAAAAAAAAGCAATTATAATGTAAATGGAACCCTCGTTTCACGATCAAATTGCAAACAAGAAAGACCAGAGAAAAGTTCTGCAAAACCTTTTGAAAGGCTGCCCTCCACAGCACACGATGGGCTACTACTCATTCCATATCCCTCCCGAAAATCAGTTTGCCTTCTTTTTGAATTCATAATTGTATTTGAATCCCTAAATTCTTCCTCACCCAATTTCCTCTTCACCCCAGGAAGAATTTTCAATCCTTCAAAACAAAGCATCCAAATATTGTCATTGTTGGTCCAATACCATATACATTCCTAAAAAAATTGTACACTATTTGTACCAGACTCTCAGTCCTAAAAAGGTGTATGTCTCATACTCAGACCGCCAATCCTAAATAGTACAAAAAATGTACCGGCGGTCCAATATATCTGTACCAAACTATCAGTCCTAGAAAAGTATAGTGGACAACCAGTACCACTCTCATACTCTCAGTACTAATGAAGTATATGGTACCTGTTAGTCCCAAAAAGTACAAAAAAATGTACCGATCAGTCAGTCCAGATAAATTGTATTTGTACCATACTCTCAGTCCTCGTAAAGTGTAATGTACCGTCGAAAAAAAGCGCATTGTACCGGACTGTCGGTCATAAAAAAAAGTGTATTGTACCAGACTGTCAGTCCTACAAAAGTGCTGGTCCCAAAAAGTACAAAAATTGTACCAGACGGTCGGTCCGGATAAAGTGTATTGTATTTGTACCAGACTGTGAGTCCTAAAAAAATGTATTGTACCGTACTGTCTGTATGTACATACCAGGGAGAGAATCAACAATTGGTTCGGTTTCTAAGTCACCACAATTGCAAGAGAAACTACGAGCATCTTCCGATCCATTTATGATATACATATGCTCCACAAACTCATCAATCAAAACAGGCCAAGCTCCTAGACACATACAAATACAAAAGAGGACATTAGACATATAAAATTGTTTTAATCATCTTTTTTTTTTAATAATTTATAAGCACTTAATACAGAAAGAACGACTTAATGGAGAAAGTTAGTACACCTTCAGGATCATATCCTTCAAGATTTTCATGTACACATCGGCTAAATGCCAAAACTTGTCGCCATGTGTCCTCTGAGATATTGTGCCTCTGATTTTTCTACACGTTAAAGTTATAAAATTAGTTTATTTTTAATATACGACATGAAAAAATTAATGAAAAATACCAAATTTGTATAGTTTTATTGTTATTTACTAAAACCACCTCAACAAAACTGCACCATTGATTGAGTAGTCGGAACCTTCCGGATAAAACTAATTTCCATGCAATGATTGCTCTGCTTACAGCTGAGAAAAGTTCACAGAAAAAAAAAATAATCTAAAAAATGGGTTTAAAGAAGTAACATGAAATAATTAATTATCCATATTTTATAGATATGCAAACTTACTTATGCTTCTTTGACCATTTTCTCGGCATATGAAGAACATAAAGTTATAGAAACGTGAGAATTCACATGAGTCTACCTAGAGGTATAAAAAAAAAAGTATTCATTGTTAATATATAATATAGTAACACACATATAAATATATGTTTCATTGAATAAAAAATTGTTCACATCTCACCATCAAATCAAGCCTTGACATGAGCATAGGAATTTCTTCAAGTATTGGCATTCTGTTATCAAAGAAAGTAAGAAGCACAACACTCATCAATCTTTAACTACTTATGATGAATATAAGTAGAAAGAAAAGAAAGAAGAAACATATAATACCTTTTGTCCACTCTTGACTCAACTAGTTGTAGGAGCTGGGATAATGCATCTCTGTATAGTTTGGATTTCTTTGACTCATTGAATGGTCTGTAACCATCTTCTCCAAAAGCATATGCCTCTGATGTGATTTCTGCAAAAGAAAGCCAATTGAAGAATTAAAGGGTGTTTGGTTGTGTGTTATTTAAGTGATTATTGCAGTTTGAATCATCAGAATCACATAGCCTGTGGATTACAACCTCATTTGCGAGGGTTAAAGCGAATCCATGAACATCATTCCAAGTTTAATGTAATTGATTACTGAATCTACTTTTAATCTTTAACCAACTGAAACTCTTGATGATATTAGATGTCAGGAGATAGGAGAGACATTGTTTTCTTTCGTACGCATCATTCATAAGGTAAGAAATGAAAAAACCCATAGCAACTATCGATCAATCAAGGAAATAATTGTAGTTTCAGAATAAAGTAAAATAATTGGATTGGATGTTACCGCAATAGCGCCGGTAAATCTCGAATATGTCGAGCCGATTTGAAAAGGATGAAGAATCCATCGTCGCTACGGAGGTTGACGAAGAAAGAGGAGATTCTGGTTTCGGGATTCGTTGAAAAACGAAACCCTAGACCATCGATTCCTCAAAAACGGATCACTCTGTCTTCTAGTTCCTAAATTGAGGAGATTCCAGTACGTTTCTGCGTATGGGTCCGATGGGTGGGGATCAGGGATGTGATTTATGCCTCGATCCCCAAAATCTTGATTCAACAGTTCTACCCCAAATTATCATTCGAAAGGTATTTTCAAGCATTAAATAATCTGTACCTCAGATTCCGTAAATCGATTTAGGGTTACAGAGAAATTTCTAAATTGGGAATAGATACAACTGCTCCCTCCCCCAAATTGGTTTTCCGATTTCGTGTACGTCATTCGTAAGTTAATAATACGATTTTAAATACGTTCATTTTTTGGATTTAAAATAACTGAAAATACATATAAATATTTAGATTATATAAAAAAAAAAGTGAAATTAGTAATGACGTGGCATAAAAAATAAGGCAAAAAGGAAATCAAAAAAATCGTAGGGTTTTACAAACACATCATTCTTGTCTCCTTGTGATAAATGATCGGAATTTTTCTCGAAAGCAACTGCAACTCGAGTGTTATTGTTGAGGGTATCAATCGTATCTTTTCCTCGGATTAGCGGATTAGAATGCATCAACCTACATAATTGTCCGTGTCATGGGTTGATGGGTTAGAAACGTTAACCTGGACACGACCCATCTAACCCGTTTAATTATACAGGTTCACAGTTTGTGGATTAGATTCGGGTTTACAGTTTGGTGTGTTGTTAGGTTGACCCATAAACCTATATATTATTTGTGTAATGGTGGGGACCGGTTTAAATTAGCCACACAACACGCATAGATTGATGGTCATATTCGCATAACTTAAATTTAATATCCTATACGGTGAATCTTCTCATATGATGATTATGGGTTCAAATCTTCTCATGCTCATTTCAGGGTGACCATAAGGGGGTAATGCAACATCGCTTACAAATGCAAGGCAAGATATCTCTATGTCTACTCCAAATGGTGAACCATACCTGGCGGAGTATGCTTTAAAACGGTAATATCTTTAAGAAAAAAAAAAAGACAATACGAGTTGGTGAGTTTACCTATGAGTCCAAATAATAACTCAAACACGATCAGTTTATATGGCGGGATGACATGTTGGTGGGTCAAAAAATTGCAACCCAAGCTCGCTTATTTTCACCCCGGTTCTTATCGTATCGCGGGTCGTGTCAAGAATTATCACTCCTGGTTAGGGGTTGTTTGGTAGCCTCTTAATTGAAAATTTAAGAGGCAACCTCTTAATATTTTAGATGTAGAGAATTTGATAGCCTATGAATAAAAGGCTCTTAATTCTCTAAATCCTCTTAAACTTTCAGACCTAAACTTGTATCTGAATAAAAAATATGCCCTTGTATGAACGAACGCTTTCATAACCCACATTCACTAGATCCTCTCATGTCTCCTCCCACCTTTGATAACTCCAACGCCAACAACCTCCTCCCATCGTAGAATCGCACAACATCGCCGCCCCATCGTCGATCTCGCACACCCACAAGTTTTGCACAACTTCTGATATGACTCCCACCTCCATGAAATTGATTCCCACTGAGCTCCGACATCGCTGGTTCCACCCTCGAAAGCGCTGCCCTCGCCAGAGCTGGTTCCGCCCTCAACAGCACTGGGCTCCACCATGCGATCTCTGATCTCCTTCAATGGTCGCATGTGATGGGTTTTGGCTATAAGAACATCCTATGTGCTCATACAAACCCTAATGTTTGGATCTAGGTTTCTCTATTGTACATGCAAGTTATCCAAGACTATAAACCCTAGATCTAGCATATGATAATCAATATAACATATAATTAGGGTTTAGATTATACCTTGATTGTTATGTAGCAATAACAATCCCAAATCTCCTTGTATTGACTTTAGAAAGCTTAGAGTCACAAATGTCACTCCTCTAATGGTTCACAAACACCATAAGCAAGAGGATGAAGAGGAGAGAGGATGGAGGCTGCCCAAAAACGTCTACAAACCCTAGAGGAGTCTTCACCACGTTTTTGGGTCATAAGGGTCTTATATATAATGAGGCTATTAGGGTTATCTAACAAGGAAACCCTAATTTGGATGCTTAAGCCCTAAGCAACCCATGGACTCCTTTAATTAGGGCCTTGGACGATTTCCTTATGGGTTTCCCCATAGAATTCGCCCACTCCTTAATTTAAGACAATTCATAGCCCAAATTGCAATTATCCCATAATTATAATTCTAGTCCCTTAAGTTTAATTAATCTCTTTTAGTCACAAAACAAATTACCAATTAATTATTGACTAATATTAATTAAACAATATGATTTCTCCTTTAATATATTATTCTCATAATATATTAATAAATGATATTTAATCCTTTCTCTCCATAATTCATCCTATCAAGTTGCTTTGGTGAAGGCAACCCAAAAGGACCATGCACCATCGGGTCAAGTACATACCAAAATAGTTATGGAGTTAGACACTAATCCAAGAGTCTCCCACTTGGATGAGTCTAATAACTATTATGTGTATGACTTCAGATCCTGATCTGCAATCGTAGCTTTTTGATATGTGCATAATTAGTTAGTTATTTAGCATACATTTTTATTCATTTTTAACTAATTATGTGAATAATATGGACAAAAGGTACTTAATATTGTTTAAATTTTGTTTTCAGTCCAAAAGACATGCTTGGGAGTGAAAGGGAACAAGGGAAAGCAATTGAAGACCAAAGAGTGAAGATTGAGGGACAAAAGCTAATTTACTCGGCGAGTACACGAGTCTACTCGGCGAGTCTAGCTGAATATTCCAGAAGATAGCCACGACTCCTGATTTAAGACGGATAACAACGAGTCTACTCGGCGAGTTGGGTCTGCCCTCGCCAAGTACACCCTGTTTTGAGATATCTATACAAACCAAGCCTTTATCCGATGGGACTACTTTTCTGGCAATTTTTGAAGATCCTTCTGCGATTGAGAACCCTGGAAGACGTTGAGGAATTCTAATCTTCAACCTTTTGAAGAATTGAAGCAACTAGGTTAATCATTCCACTTAGCTTTAGGAATTGAGTATGTCTAATCTAGTTAAACTTGTTTTATTGTTTGTTTTTACTGCAACTATGAGCTAAATACGTTTTTGTTTCTGTTTGGGGAATACCAAGGAACTCCTATGGTTTAATTCTTAGCTTTTGATTAATTGTTTATTGGTGATCTATTAAATTAAGTTTGTTAAAGAACCTTATGCATTAATCACAATTATTTTCTGTTAATTGGAAGACAATTAAGCTGCATGAACATCTCTTAGTTGTTAACCTCATATGTCTATGTGAATACTAAATCATATGCTTAGGAATAATGATTATGAAACTAAGATTAATAAGACAATAGTTAGATTAATGTGTGAGCTTGTTTGAGAAACCATAAAACAAGAGGTTAATTGAACCACTAAATTGATTAACCACTACAAATCTTTTTTAATCCAAATTGTTAATCTAGGGAATTAATTAGTTTAAACACTTGATCACTGCTTGAATTAATTGATTGTCTAAGGGTTAGGAGTAATGAACATGAACCTAACCATTATAATTGGTAGCCAATAACAATTAATTTATCATAAATACAAAATAACCATAGGAGTGAATTGGTTGAACCTAAATAGAAACATCTTTGTTAAATTTGGTGAATTAGTTGTTTGCTTTAGTTAATTAGTTAATTAAGTGTGCTTAAGTTTCTAGTCTTGCAAAACTAGAAGAAAAACCTTTTACTTTCATTAATTGTTTTAGTTAAAATTAGTTATTAGTTTAATTTTCCGTTACCTGAGTTCGATACCTTACTTACTAAACTATACCACTAAAAGTCAGGTTCACTGCCTTTGTGTGCTAAATTTACTAATAAAAAGTAGGAATAAAACAAGTGCATCTAACACACATCAAGTTTTTGGCGCCGTTGCCGGGGAACGGTTCTAAATAATTAATCTAATTCCTAATTTTTTCAATCCTTTGTGTGAGTTTACTTGCATAGAGTTAATTTATTACAATTTAGTAGTTAGTAATTAGGTTTTAGCATCTGTTTTAGTGTTAATATTAAGTTTTTAATTTTTTCAAAATTACACTTATACTCGCCGAGTGCAGTCGCACCTACTCGGCGAGTACAAGCGTATTTAGCAGTTTAATTTTCGATTTTTTTAGTACATTTTTTTGTTCTTTTTACGTTTTTATCTTGTTTATTTCAGGACTTTCATGACCAGAGGATCAAACACCCCGCTGGTACCCCCGTTTGAAGATCCCGAAACCGCATTGAAAAGAAACAAAGGAAAAGACGTGGAGAGTTCGATTACACCAAAGAAGTCACCTTTGTCCAATTTGAAGACTGTTTTTGGGAAAAAGAAGAGCAGCAAATCAGGAGCATCTAGTGCTTCTTTAGTAATCGACGAACCGGCTAAGGAAGATATTGAGTACGAGACCGAGGAAGAAGAAGAGCCTACATACGAGCACGAAACCGATTCAGAGGAAGAGTTAGCTATCACAATGGCTAACATTGATGAAATCCCCATGGGAGAATGGAAGAAGAGGATGCGCGACGACACTGGCCCGGGACTTGTGCAACCCGCAATTCCCGCGACTGCTACTTTCGAGCTAAAGAGTCATATCCTAGCTTTACTTAAAGAAATACCTTTTTATGGAAAAGACCATGAAGATGCCTACAAGCATTTGGACGAAGTCAATGATGTAGCCGATTACTTCAATGTTCCAAATGTGCCCCGCGAGACTCAGCTACTTCATATGCTTCCGGTGACATTCAAAGGAGCTGCAAAAGACTGGCTCAAGTCACTTCCCCCCGGATCAGTCACCACTTGGGCCAAGATGAAAGAAGAATTCATTGATCACTTTTTCCCACCTTCCAAGATAGCCAAGTTGAAGAAGGCCATTGCTAACTTTGAGCAACAAGTTGGAGAGTCGCTATATGAAGCATGGGAGAGGTACAAGAGCTTACTAAGAAACTGCCCACACCATGATCTAAACAGCCAGCAAGAAGTCTCCATCTTCTATGATGGAGTCAATGTCACAACCAGGCAGTTACTAGACTCGCAAGGCCCGCTCACAAAGAAGCCGCCCCCGGTGATCAAAGAATTGATTGAAGAATTCTCTAAACACTCTACAGAATACCACAACCCTAGACATGATGTCACAAGGGGAGCCGCTTATGCAACTACTGAAGACTTATCCGCGGTCATGGCTATGCTAAAAACCATGGATAGGAGGATGGATAAAATGGATCAAACGATCCATATTATTCGGGTGGGTTGTGAAAACTGCAATGGGCCTCACCTCATTAGAGACTGTGATTTAGATGAGAATGGCAACAAGAAGGTTCAAGTGTGCTACTCACGTGGAGACCGATATGATGAAGACTGGCGCAAACAAAAGAAAGAATGGCTCCCTTATGAAGAGTACAAGAAAGCCAAGGAGGAAAGGTTTAGGCAAAAAGGGAGAGGGTTCTACCAAAAGGAGGAGCCGGTGCAAGAAAGGAAGCCAAACTTGGAAGAAATGCTCACCAAATTTGTAGCTGCTTCAGAAAAAAGACATAGTGACCATGATGCTGCAATTCAAGAAACAAGGACCATGCTTAGGAACCAGCAAACATCTATCCACAATATAGAAACGCAGCTTGGGCAACTTGCTCAACAAATCAACCAAAGGTCACCGGGGGAACTTCCTAGCAAAACTGAAAATAACCCACGAGGCGTGCACATAAACATAGTCACAACAAGAAGTGGGAAGATAATCACTCCCCTGGCACCTATTCAGACTGAGTCATCCAAGAAATCACAGAAGGAGGAGGCAGAAAAGCAAGCAGAGAACCAAGACATACAATCTGACAGCCCTACTCGCCGAGTACCACGTATGGACTCGGCGAGTACATCACAAAATACCACCGAACAGATTCCTGAAAAACTTTACCAGCCTCCCATGCCATACCCAGCCTGAGATAAGAAGGAGAAGTAGGAAGAAGAGTATCAGAAGTTTCTAGACCATATCAAGACTCTTCAAATAAACATACCCTTCATTGAAGCCGTCATGCAAATGCCCAAGTATGCAAAATTTCTTAAGGAACTTCTCACTAATAGAAGGAAGATGGAAGAAGTGAAGAAGGTAGTACTCAATGAAAACTGCTCAGCTGCTATGCTAAATAAGCTACCAAAGAAGAAAGGTGATCCGGGGAGTTTGACTTTACCTTGCCAATTTGGAAACTTGGCCACCATTCATGCCTTAGCCGATTCGGGAGCAAGTGTAAACCTAATGCCATATTCATTCTTTAAGAAGTTGGATCTCCCAGAACCAAGACCAATTCGCATGGCAATACACTTGGAAAAGACAGTCACCTTCCCAAGAGGCATATGCGAAGACATATTAGTCAAGGTGGACAAATTCGTCTTTCCCGCTGATTTTATCATTCTAGACATGGAGGCGGATCCACAAGTGCCAATCATCCTTGGAAGGCCCTTCCTCAACACGGCAAGTGCTATAGTAGACATGAGGGACTCAAAGCTCACCTTGCGGGTAGGAGAAGATTCAGTCACATTTGGGGTAGACCAAGCTATGAAGTATTCAAGGAACAGTGACGACACGTCATTCTCAATCGATATGCTTGACGAATTATTGGAGGAATGCATAACTGAAGATTGCAGCAAGTTCACAACTGATGATGAAGAATTTGATCCAGAAAAAGACTTGATGGAAATTGAAAGACTGCTGGAAGAAGCAGATTATGAAGAATTGGTAAAAAAAACTAACAGTTCTACTCGCCGAGTAGGACCGAACTACTCGCCGAGTTCCTCTGAAGAAAAGGCAGAAATCGTGAATACAGCCACAAACTCGCCGAGTACCCTACCTGCACTCGGCGAGTCCAACATTCAGAACCAAAAAACAGAGCTCAAAACTTTACCAGAACATTTGGAGTATGCTTTCCTTGAAGAAGGGAACCAAAAACCTGTAATCATAGCTGCTGACCTGTCCAATTCTGAAAAGGAAGAGCTAGTGCAAGTATTGAAGAAGCGGAAGCGGGCCATAGCATGGAGCATCACCGACATCAAGGGAATCAGCCCATCTTATTGCTCCCACAAGATCAATCTGTAAGAAGGAGCAAAGCCGGTTGTACAACACCAAAGAAGGTTAAACCCGAACATGCAAGAAGTAGTCAAAAAGGAAGTGGTCAACCTCTTAGATGTGGGAATTATCTATTCCATTTCCGACAGTCCATGGGTGAGTCTGGTCCAAGTGGTGCCCAAGAAAGGAGGGATGACGGTCATAACCAACGAAAAGAACGAACTAATTCCGACACGAACGGTAACCGGTTGGAGAGTGTGCATCGATTATCGAAAGCTAAACGATGACACTCGTAAAGACCATTTTCCCTTACCTTTTATTGATCAAAAGTTAGAAAGACTATCGGGCCATAACTACTATTGCTTTCTAGATGGATTTTCGGGTTATTTTCAAATACCCATAGACCCAATAGACCAAGAAAAGACCACATTCACTTGCCCAAGTGAGACTTTTGCTTATAGACGCATGCCCTTTGGGTTATGCAATGCACCCGCGTCTTTTCAAAGGTGTATGACAGCCATATTCCACGATATGGTTGAAAAATTCATGGAAGTTTTTATGGACAACTTTTCCGTTTTTGGATCTTCTTTCCATGATTGTCTCACAAATCTTGACTTAATGCTTGCTAGGTGTGAAAAAACCGACTTGGTCCTCAATTGGGAGAAATGTCACTTTATGGTAAAGGAGGGTATAGTTTTGGGTCACAAAGTTTCCAAAAAGGGAATTGAAGTGGATCGGGCAAAGATTGACACCATTGCCAAATTACCCCCACCAACTAATGTAAAGGGCATTAGGAGTTTTCTAGGACACGCGGGTTTTTATCGGCGATTCATAAAAGATTTTTCCAAAATAACTAGACCTCTAACACAATTACTACTAAAAGATGCACCATTTAATTTTACTAAAGAGTGTTTAGAGGCATTTGAATTTTTAAAGGAAAAATTAACTAATGCCCTGATCATTATTGCACCAAATTGGAACTTACCCTTTGAGATTATGTGTGATGCTAGTGACTATGCATTAGGAGTTGTCCTTGGTCAAAGGGTTGATAAGCACTTTCAACCCATATATTATGCTAGCAAGACTCTAAACCCAACCCAAGAAAATTACACCACCACTGAAAAAGAATTATTAGATGTGGTGTATGCTTTCGACAAATTCCACCCTTACTTGGTTTTATCTAAAACTACTGTTTTTACTGACCACTTGGCTATCAAGTATATGTTTGCAAAATAGGATGCCAAGCCAAGACTGATACGATGGGTGCTACTTCTTCAAGAGTTCGACATAGAGATACGAGACAAGAAAGGAATGGAGAATGTAGCAGCTGACCACTTGTCAAGACTGGAGAACCCGCAATTGCAAGAAGATAAAGATGGAGACGACTTCCCGGACGAGTATATTATGGTGACCGTGGGAGAAGAGCCATGGTTCGCAGACATAGCTAATTATTTAGCTACAAAATACATCCCGAAAGATTTTAGCAGTCAACAGAAGAAGAAATTCTTTTCCGAATTAAAATATTACTTTTGGGACGAGCCATACCTCTTCCGGAGTTGTGCGGACGGGATCATACGAAGATGCGTATTCGGGAAGGAAAGCCGGAAAATATTAGAGCAATGTCATAGCGGGCCCACGGGTGGACATCATGGAGCACACTACACGGCAAAGTAGATCTTTGACATTGGGTTTTATTGGCCCACAATTTTTAAAGATGCAACCCAATTTTTCAAAGAATGTGATGCTTGTCAAAGAGTGGGAAACATTTCATACCGAAATGAAATGCCACAACATAGTATCCAAGTGTGCGAGGTGTTTGATGTGTGGGGAATTGACTTCATGGGACCATTTCGCATGTCTAAAGGAAACAAATACATACTAGTGGCGGGGGATTATGTATCCAAATGGACGGAGGCACAAGTATTACCAACAAATGACGGTCGGGTGGTGGTGCGTTTTTTAAGGAAATTATTTTCATGGTTTGGTTCCCGAAAGCCCTTATAAGTGACCGAGGCACACATTTTGCCAATGACCAATTGGAAAAGGTGTTAAAGAAATATGGGGTAACCCATAAGTTTTCCACATCATACCATCCACAAACTAGTGGACAAACTGAAGTGACAAATCGAGCCTTAAAGCGAATTTTGGAGAAATCGGTGGGGAGCAACCGCAAGGAATGGTCGGATAAGCTAGATAATGCACTTTGGGCTTTTCGGACAGCTTTCAAAACACCTATTGGTACTACACCATATAGGTTAGTTTATGGAAAGCAATGCCATTTACCGGTGGAGCTAGAACACAAGGCGTTTTGGGCTTTGAAGAGGTGTAACTTCAACATGGAGGAACTAAAGACCAATCGGTTAATGCAAATGAATGCTCTTGAAGAGCTAAGGAATGATGCATACTCTAGTTCATGGCTTTATAAAGAGAAGACCAAGATGTGGCATGACAAAATGATTAAAGATAAAGAAATTCATGAAGGCCAAAAAGTGTTGCTCTTCAACTCACGACTAAAGCTTTTCTCGGGGAAACTCAAGTCAAGATGGGATGGTCCTTTTCTAGTGAAGAAGGTGTTTCCACATGGTGCTATAGAGCTACTATCAAGAGATGGCACGCCTTTCAAGGTCAATGGTCATAGGGTTAAAAAGTATGAAGAAGGAGTCCCCCGGAATGAAGGAATGGAAGAGTTGCTGCTGCTGGAAGGGATTGCAACCACGTAGAAGGGGAGGAGTCCAGCTAATGACTCCCTAAAAAGAAGCGCTTCTCGGGAGGCAACCCGAGTTTCAAGTTTTCATTTTCTTTCCTTTCCTTTATTTTCATTATTTTTTTTCTTTTCTTCATCTATTTTTGAGAATATAACTGCTTGAGGACAAGCAATGCCTAGAGTGTGGGGTGGATGACTTAAAAACATGAGAAAATACACTATTTTTTCAAAATTTTCAAATTTTTTCAAACTGCAAGGTTTACTCACCGAGTAGGCACGTATACTCGGCGAGTACCTACTCGAGTAACCCGAAAAAACGCGTAACTGTAATTATACTCGGCGAGTAGACACTAAACACAGGTGAAATATAAAACTGTAAAAAAGAGGGTTTTCACCCATTTCATCCCCATACTCGCCGTGCACAGCGAACTCTCAAGCAGCCTCGACGATTTTAGTGATTTCGTCCAATTCTCTCCAATTTTCCACTCAATCTTCATCATTCAAAGAAAAAGGTAACATCTTTACACTATAAAGTTGTTAAAGGTTCGATCTTTATCATAGATTTGCCCCGATTTTGCTTGATTTCGTATTTGGGGGTTTCCTCAAATTCCAGGGTTTCAAATTAGCCATAAATTAGGTAATGTTAGGATGAATTTCTTTATGATTTATGGTTAGATAGGTCATTACAACAAACCCCTGTGAAAAATGTGGATTCTTGGACAGTTTATACAGGACTGGCACCAGAACAGCCCCGATGTTCATCCTACTCGCCGAGTAGGTCGTGTACTCGGCGAGTAGATGACTAATCAGACCCGATTTCTTTGTTTTTAATTACTGGGTATTGTTTGTTTGTGTTTTTTTTATGTTTGTATGCAGGAATCATGGCCAGAAGGGGGCAGTCTTCTCGTGGGGGGAGCCAAAGTGATATCCCATGGCTTTCTTTTCAACAAATCACTTCTAAGTCATCCCAAACAAGGGCCAGAAACAGATTAGAGGCCCTCAAGCAAAAGGAAATTCATCTACCAAATGCAGTCGACTGGGGGTGGTTGGGCAATGTGGGATTGGAGGAGGAGCTTACACCTTACTTGGTGAAGGAATGCAGTCTGGGGTATACCACCATCACATGTGATGGGTGGTTACAATTATTCAAGATTCAAGAACCCGTGTATGTCGAGATGTGTTGGGAATTTTTCGCTACCATCTCATTCCGAGGTGGTAGTGAGTATTACAACCACAACACATCTCTTTTTCTTTGGGCGGGGAGATACGACAATGCAACATTGCTGAGTTCTCTTGGAGGTTAGGAATTTATGACCAGAACATGATGATGACTGAAGATTTTGAAGCCTTTTTGGAGAACTGCCATAAAGAACTTCCTGAGGCAGTGGTGGCCTCAACATGGTGGAACCAGATTGCTAACCGGGTGTATATCCCTTCCACCGCCCAAGAAGGCCACATTCGCTCACCAATCCACCGCCTCATCCACCGTTTTGTGGCTAGCACCATCAACCAGAGGAAGGATTGGGACAAGGTCCCAACCCTCGACATCTTCTATTTATGGAGTATTATTACTCCCGACGCTTTTTGCAACATCCCATATTGCATTGCCAAATTCCTCGCTGAAGGGGCGGTTAAAGAAAAAGTCAACTCAAAAATCAATGGAGGCATGTTTGTGACTAGGCTAGCGAGGTCGTATGGGATTCTAGATTTGCCACAAGCTCGGGCACTCACGGTTATCCACCCTCCACCATTCAACACTGCACTATATCGGAGGGCACGGATAGTCGAGAAGTTTGGCGACTCATTCACCATTCCACATGAAGACGAGCCGATGATCCCCGAGGAGCCGGGAAGGCGGGTCCGACAGCGTAGTGAGCAGGTGCGAGAAGACCCACCGGTTATTCCGATGGAGGAGGACAATGACGGATGGAACCAATTGGAGTACCGACGCTACTTGGATGACATTGGACAAGGGGTGAATTATAATAACCAATCTTTTGAATACCTTTTCCAACAAATGAATATTGCCCCATGACCCGGTCCCGGATATCCATATATTATGAGTTGGGACGAGCGAATGAGGAGAAGAGATGGAGAAGGAGGAAGTGGCGCGGGAGGAGCCGACATGGAAGATGAAGAATGAAGGTTTTTTTTTTATGTTTTTATGATGTTTTGTTATGTTTTGAACAAATGTTAAACATTTGGATGATGTTTGTTTTGTGGGTTGATTATTATTGTCACTTTGTTTAACTTTTTCAGGGATAGAAGATTAGGAGGCATACTAATTTGTGAGGGTCAAGAAAGGAATGAGAGGTTTTCATGAAAAATATGGAGTCTTGTTCTTAGGATTGCATCCGTGAGAGTCGAGAGTAATGGAAAGTGTTGCTGCTGAAGGAATTAGAGTGAGGGTCAGTTTGCATTTCCAAATTCAACACCAGAGTCAAAGGGAACGTCAGTTGGACCAGTTTTGGCACAACAGCGCCTACTCGCCGAGTGCACACACTCTACTCGGCGAGTACCTGATTTATTACACGATATCGTTCTAAGACAAGAGCTACTCGCCGAGTCCAAGCTACTACTCGCCGAGTAGACTGCCAATTTTCGATTTCCAGAATTGCTTTGGGCACTTTCAATGCAACAACTACCCACTTTTTGTGAGGATTTGCCACTGGATATTTTCTTAAGAGCTTGTTCCGTGAAATTTTCGAGCTGTCAACCACACGAGACATGACACCCAAGCCATGGATGAGCTGTTCCCATGGCTAAAGTCAAGAGAAGAAGGAGCTAAAGAAGAGAGTATCAACCTATCAACTGCTACCCCAGGGGAGTTTGTTCCAATTCCCTCTTTATATTTGCATTTTTTTTGCATAGTATGCAATTAGGGCATTGCATAAAATAAGTGTGGGGTAGGGGGTTGGTCACATATTAGAAAACTTAGAATCTTAATTTAGGCTAATTTTAAAAAAATTGTTGCATACCAAAAATATTACTTAAGGATTTAATTTAGAAAATTTTGGTAAAAACAAATCAGGATTCCATATTAGAATTGTGTTGATGATTGCATGAAAACCCAAATGTTTAGTTGAGCCTATACATGTTCTAGTGCATTTGTGGCTTCCTTATTCCAATGAAATCATGGGACAAAAACACGACCCCGCTCAGCCTGAGGGATGCAATATTTTTAGCAACCTAAACCTGAAATGTATCCAGAAAAATTATTATCATTAGCCAATAAAGGTTGAGATTGAGCGCCCCTGCTTAAGCATGTAGGAATTTGAGTGAAAAAAAGTGAGGTACATGTAAAAAAAAGAGAGAGAATTACAAGAAAAGTTTGAAGAATTTTCGAGCAAATAAAGTGAAGATCAAAAGATCAAAATTCCAAGAAATTCAAAAAGTTGAAGATACCAAAAATCAAACATTAAAGGTGGTGAATTCAAAGAGATCAAAGATCAAATTATGAAGAAAGTGAAGAATTCAAAAGAGCTCCATAGTGGTATCGAAAAGTTGTAATTCTAGATTATGTATGCTTGGGTTGCTCAATTAAAAATACCTTGAGGGTAAGAGGTTTTCTGTGGATGGATTCGGAGGGTTGCATAAAATGAGCATAGTTCGGGGTGAGTGGGCGAATGTTTATGAGGATTGTGAGTATTTGGAGTATGGGGGTCCTTAGGAAAAATTTTAGACACAAATGTATGCGTTGTGGTCTTGGCATAATGGCTGGGTTAGATTGGAGTTGTTATATGTGATTCCGATATGTTTAAAATTTAGTTTTGCTTGGGGGCAAGCAGAAGTCAAGTGTGGGGTATTTTGATATGTGCACAATTAGTTAGTTATTTAGCATACATTTTTATTCATTTTTAACTAATTATGTGAATAATATGGACAAAAGGTACTTAATATTGTTTAAATTTTGTTTTCAGTCCAAAAGACATGCTTGGGAGTGAAAGGGAACAAGGGAAAGCAATTGAAGACCAAAGAGTGAAGATTGAGGGACAAATGCTAATTTACTCGGCGAGTACACGAGTCTACTCGGCGAGTCCAGCTGAATATTCCAAAAGATAGCCACGACTCCTGATTTAAGACGGATAACAACGAGTCTAGTCGGCGAGTTGGGTCTGCTACTCGCCGAGTACACGCTGTTTTGAGATATCTATAAAAACCAAGCCTTTATCCGATGGGACTACTTTTATGGCAATTTTTGAAGATCCTTCTGCGATTGGGAACCCTGGAAGACGCTGAGGAATTCTAATCTTCAACCTTTTGAAGAATTAAAGCAACTAGGTTAATCATTCCACTTAGCTTTAGGAATTGAGTATGTCTAATCTAGTTAAACTTGTTTTATTGTTTGTTTTTACTGCAACTATGAGCTAAATACGTTTTTGTTTCTGTTTGGGGAATACCAAGGAACTCCTATGGTTTAATTCTTAGCTTTTGATTAATTGTTTATTGGTGATCTATTAAATTAAGTTTGTTAAAGAACCTTATGCATTAATCACAATTATTTTCTGTTAATTGGAAGACAATTAAGCTGCATGAACATCTCTTAGTTGTTAACCTCATATGTCTATGTGAATTCTAAATCATATGCTTAGGAATAATGATTATGAAACTAAGATTAATAAGACAATAGTTAGATTAATGTGTGAGCTTGTTTGAGAAACCATAAAACAAGAGGTTAATTGAACCACTAAATTGATTAACCACTACAAATCTTATTTAATCCAAATTGTTAATCTAGGGAATTAATTAGTTTAAACACTTGATCACTGCTTGAATTAATTGATTGTCTAAGGGTTAAGAGTAATGAACATGAACCTAACCATTATAATTGGTAGCCAATAACAATTAATCTATCATAAATACAAAATAACCATAGGAGTGAATTGGTTGAACCTAAATAGAAACATCTTTGTCAAATTTGGTGAATTAGTTGTTTGCTTCAGTTAATTAGTTAATTAAGTGTGCTTAAGGTTCTAGTCTTGCAAAACTAGAAGAAAAACCTTTTACTTTCATTAATTGTTTTAGTTAAAATTAGTTATTAGTTTAATTTTCCGTTACCTGAGTTCGATACCTTACTTACTAAACTATACCACTAAAAGACAGGTTCACTGCCTTTGTGTGCTAAATTTACTAATAAAAAGTAGGAATAAAACAAGTGCATCTAACACACATCACTTTCCAAAGCCGCTGTCAACTCTGATCATATCAGATACGCGTGTCCTTAGATAAGGGATCATATATTCCTCCATTCTAGATATCGTATGAGACATGATTTCAAATCATTCTCTTTGTACTATATCTCGATTCCCGATTTATGACGACTGACTAATTGAACAAATCAAATTAGCCCTAGCTCGGCCGAGCATTTACGTTTGTCATCACTAAATCATCGACGGGCCCAAAGATATCGCTATTATCCTACCTTGGATAAAAGGAACAGATAAACTTTGATACAATGCTTGCTTGCACTTACTCACCCAATCACACACAACAATATGTTTTATAACACCAAGTTACTAGTGCGTTTACATATTATCAATGTGCAACCGATTTGCAAGATACAACTCACACATCTCGGTTTCAAGAATATAAGATGTTATCGTCTCACCAATCACTCGTGATACAATTCATGGAGTGATCCAAGTGAGCGTGGGTTTAATCCAATGCTCAAATCATATTCATAAGCACTCATGAACGTTGCATCAAACATTTGCTTATGTCTAATACTCTTTTAGACAATCCACACACCAATTCACGACAGTCTTCATTCATACTTACTTCCAACATATGAACGACTGTGGCCCGTTCGAATAATTTGACTGTTCTCAACCAATTAAATTATTCAGGAAGTCAAAACATGCAAAGTGAAACACAAGGATAATACTAATCCCATATGGCCTCAAACCTTTGAGCATAAATAAAACACCTTTTATTTATCACCATATCAATTACTCATTATTTTTTGTTTCGGTTAATCAAGTTCTTACTTGAATTATTACACTTGTCCTATGCTCCAAGCATGCACACAATGTTTACCTATGGTTCTTACTTTGTGAAATAGATCAAATTGAACACATTTTCAATCATTCTCATTTCACAACTCCAAATTCTTTTTCATAAGTGTAAGAATATCAAATTCTTGCCACTTATGGAATATGTTAGATTTTGATCCTTTCGTAATGTCACCGCACCAAAGTCACAAAGACTATTGCCAATGAAATTACAAAGTCCTCAATTGGAGATTCTTACAAAACAATTCCTTAGATATGATGTCTCTCACTCAAAGTACATTCCTTTGAACATCCTTTTTCATAAAAGTTTCTAATCTACACACAGATTTTCAATATTCAATTCCCAATATGGACACGTTTCCATATTTTCCATATGACAACTCATTCTTAATAGAATCTTATCTATTCATAATAATGTCGATATGGTCCATCCAATAAGGAAACATTTCCATATTTTCCAATACTATACTTCTAACTGCTCACAAGCGACCAATCCTCGGCGAACTTTGGATTGTCCTTTGATAGTTGTTTAATTATCTTAGTCCAAATCGATTCTTTTCCTTTTCCCTCTAAATGCGCTAGACATTTGGAAAATTTTAGAATGGTCAAATATTATAGCATTTGCAATCGATCCAATACCCGAAGCGTATGGGACACGATGCATAATGTCTTACACAAAGATTCGATACTTTATCAATCTTCTGCCATAATATTTTATGTGCTATGTTCTCAAAATTCGAACTATGAAGAGGAATGCCATAATCATAATCGAAATTTTAAGAACACACTATTTACCTTTGACTAAATTTATTAACATTCCACAACCTAAGCCTTTAGATTTGAAATGAAGCATAATATTCTCTCCCTTAATTATAGCAAAACAACTTTACAACCCTTTTGACTTTGCAAGATATAACTCTTGTTTTCTATAATTAATATTGCCAACTTGCAATACGTGCCTTAATAATCATACAATCATAACATTTATGCTCCCACTATCAACATAACACTTATGCTCCCACTAGCTTTGACATGTATTCAGAAACCAACTTAACTTCTAGAAAATCAATACTTATTGAATTTCTTAAGTTCATGTTTCTAATACTCAGTGCTTTGATAATCTTTTATCAAGGCTTCTTGAACTTATACACATTTGCCTTAAATAGTTTATATGTGTGTCTAAACAATTAAGACTAATTGCCAGACCTCACAATTCAAATCATGGAAAGGGATACCGTAACCATAATTGAATTTGAGATTGCAATTTTACAATCACTATCTTCTTAAAATCTTTCTTAGTGAAAGCATTTCCTCACAATCATTTTCATGAAGGAGGAAATCTTATGACACTTAGATTTAAATGATGTATGTGTTCCTATCCATGTGAATTTGTCAAAACCAAAGTTTACGACAAATTCAAACTCATATGGACCGAACTTTCTTAATCTTGATTTCTTGCCTTATGGTAGCACATCTGCCCACCACGTCTTCCAAGTAGCTAAGCAGCTGACCCTTTCCTATCAATGTATTCTCCGTTGATCAAGGTCCTTGCCTTTTATGCATTCGAACGAGAACTTGTAGAACTCATATGCATAATTAACTCAATTGGAATGTCATAGAAAAAAAATAATGTCAACACGATAGGTTGTAAACCTCAACTCGTGTGCTAGTGATGATCGATAAGGTTTATTTGATTTGTTCTTGAAACCTTTCAAGACCATTAAGACTCCCACTGACTCCTTGACATATAAGATTCTCTTGTCAATAAACATTTCTTGACAAACAAATATTCAAGAGTTAGTGTAGCTTTTATCAAAACACTTCATAAATTGGTCTTAGTTGGTCTTTGTCTTATCCAAGACATCACAGCTTATCAATTTCAAATGTGCGAGAACAAGAAAACCTTTTTCCATATTCTACATTTGATGAATGTTATAAACCTTCTTAATACTTGCCACTCATTGTCACAATCTTAACTTTAAGACTTGTTATTGGAACGAAGTATGATTGACTTTTTGATTTAACCATTTCTCCAATCCTTGATTCCTCTTCTTAAACATACAATTGTACTAAGACTCAGTTAGAGGATCAATTGAGATATGGTTCTTAAACATTAAGACCTATCATAAAGCATAAAAGGTACTCTCCCTTCTTCTTAGAATGGAGAAACTTTTACTTTTCTGCCTACTTGATTCTTCTTATTCGTTCTGCTATTGATTTAAACTTTTTCAATCAATTCAGAATTACACTTAATCTTATAAGTATAATCATATTTACTAAACCTTTAGTAAATCATGATGAATATCTTTGTTACTCTTATGGTGAACTTGATCAACACACAACTTTGTGTGCTCGATCTCCTAGTCCTTCACTTGACACTTTGTCAATGAATTAGTCTAATTTCCAAATATGAAATTTCTCATTCATCATGCAACCAAGTTGCATGATTCCAAGTTTCTGTCCAATTGAAATTTGGGCGATGAGAAACTCTCCCTATTTGGTAAATTCTCGACTTTCCATAAATAACATAATAAGAACCAAATCCATTATTGCTAATATTCAAACATCAATTTTTCATATACGCCATTGCAAGGATAAATAAGTAATATAAAATCAAAATTTATTTTATTGCAGAAAAATTTGTCCTTACAATGCAATTCATTGAAAAACTATGCTAATACATCTTTCTTAGCAATCTAATTCTAACTCTAAGTAGTAGCTCAAGAATCTAATCTTCGAGAAATGCGATCGAAATCCATTCCTTCACGGTTAGATTCTGATCACTTCTTCCCTTAAGCTTCCTTTCTTTTCTTCGATCCTACAAAACATCAATTGTAATCTTATCACTTTATGTATTAAGGATCTAGAATAGAAGCTTAAAAGAGCTAGTTAATGGATTTTACCTATATTAGAGCCATATGTTTCGACTCTCCCATCTCTTAGATCTCTTAGGTAAATGGGGCAGCTTCGTCTCCAATGCCCTTTCTCTTGGCAATGAAAGCAAATTGACTCTTTTGGAACATGACATGGAACTACTTCAGACATTGCCTTTCTCTTATGATCAAACTTTTCGATCATAGCATGTCTTTCGTTGCCATTGTCTACATCCATAGAGGTCTTGAAGGCAGATTCACCAATCAACTTTGCTTTTTCCATTGCGCCAAAACATTTCTGATTCAGCAGCAATAAGCATGTAGGTGAGATCTATAAGGGTCACGTCGCGGTTCATCATATAGTACTCTCTTAAGAACTCACTATATGAGTTAGGAAGTGACTGAAGAACCCAATCAACAGCCATTTCCTCACAGACAACGGATCCCGACATTCTAATGTGTGACTTCATCCCTAGGACGTGTGCACACACCGACTTTCCTTCTTTATGTTTACTTGCCAAAAGGGCTTGAGTGATCTTGAAATTTTCAAGCCTTTGAACTTGTGGGTTAGGGAGAATAATTGGAGGAGGTGGAGGAAGTGAAGCATGATTTCTTGTTCCTCGATCGAATCGTGGAATATCATCTTCATGTGGAAAGCTTGTTCCATGGGATTTGGTAAGACCATAGTTGTCAAACTTTGACATCTACAAAACAGGAGAAAACGAATTCAAGTTAGTTGATTGATTGAGTCCTTAGTAAATCACCTAAATGAAATACTAAGGCTAGTACCCAACACAATATTCTACAACTCGGGAGAGGGATGTCGTAACCCAAATTGCAGAACATTTGAAGGTAAGTGAATGACGATTCACTAATTTCCACCATGAAAAACGAAAAAGAAATTTACGTTTTAAATCTATGAAAACTCGTAGATCCTTTGAGATTCATTGAACATTTCAATGGCATGTTTAAATCTCGATATGCCCCTCTTGTTTGTGACCGGGATGCCGAGGATCACAAAGAGGGTGTGAATAACCATGCAAACTACATGGTGCCCCCCACATGTTACAGTCACCTATTCGATGTGCCGGTAAACCACACACGCTCCACCGAACTACGACAAAACATTGAGTCACCCTTTGCTTAGAACCATTTAGTGTGCTGGTAAACCACACACGCTCCACTAACGTCTTCGCAAGGGCACAAAGTGTAATTTCATGGAATTGCATCAATTCACTTTTGCCTAAGTAACTAAGATTGAGAATTTGAAAAACATTTAGTTACTTTAGTAATTCATTATACTTATAATGGAAGGTTTCGTCCTATCCTACCCGTTCGGCTAACGACCCTCCACTAGTCAAGAGTGCGGTGGGTAAGAGTGGATACCCATTCAATTGCCATTTTATAGGCAATTTCCTTAAATACCCCTTATAGACCAGCTTCGTGAATGAGGCCTACTAACGGTAAGACTAACTTTTACTCATACATATATATAATGTTAGACTTTTAATGTTACATATAGTATAGGGTATATTTTACACTTTTAAAATACTAGGTGGTCAAATTTAATAATTATGCCTTTAATTCAATTAAATTGTAAACCAAAACTGATGAGATTAAAACTTAATCTTGAAGATCGATTAGATCTTAAACAGGTGAATGATATTAAACAGCAAGAACACGAAAATAAAGAACAAGTCAAGAATGAATCAAACGTGTCGAATGATTTTAAAACAACCCTCAGAAGAGCTCGATCAAGAACATCAACTGTAGAGGGTTAGAGGTTTACAGGAACGATAAAGAAAATCAAAGCAATCGTAATTCTATCTTGTAATCTAGATCGTTATACTCTGAATCGTTAACCTAATATGCATGCAAGCATATACTTATATAATAAACCTAACAGGCTCTCGGTTGGACAGGCCCAAACCGGAGTACAAAATAAATGTTTTAACAGTCGAGCCCAATGACGCAATCCTTAAGCGAATCTTCAACCCAACAATCTCCCCCTTTGCGTCAATTGGAGCGAGATCTTCACTTGTTACTTGGGCCAGCAGCGGTAGCAGGTACTTTCTTCTTCACAGTCTGAAACAGACGAGAGATCAGAGCAAGTATCATCTGTCTAAACCTGATGTACCATTGGATCATGTCGTTGAAGTACTTAACATCATCCGCTGCATTCTCTTTACACCTTCGGATAATCGACAACACGTGCTCTAGACAAGCAGTGGTGTAAAGATGTTTGTCAGCTAAAGCAAAGAGACATTTCTGTCCTTCTGCTCTAGTGAACATAACCGAATTGCATCTCGGGTCGATCTTGCCCATTTTAATTTGATTGAGATCACTGGCCGATCCCACAGGAGCTATCTTCGGTTTCTTCTTGAATACTGTGGCTACCTCCTGATCCATTAGGGCTACCTCCATGATGTAACAGACTAACATCCTTTTGAGATGGTCTATAATCGGACCATATTCAACTTCATTCGTCAAGAGGATGTTATGCAAAACGATCCAATCATGAGGATTTAGGTTCGGTAGATCTGCCAGGGATATAAGATGTTCAGTTTTTGCAGACCCTTGAATCACTCTGAACCGAACATTGATGAATCTTCCTTCGGTATAAGGCTTCAAAACCCGAACATTCACTATCTTCTGGGCCCTCCATGTTTGATACTGAGGACGAGCAGCCTTCAGATAGAATTCGATCAGCTCCCTATCAACCTCAGGGTTAGGATGAGGGACTTCAAAAATATTGGAGAAGGCGTGGAAGATAAACGCCTTTCGAGTCAACGGCATGTCGAACTGCGAATCGACAGAATTATAGCAGTCGAAGGAGATCACCGGCTCGAGCCATAGGATGCTAGGAGTATCTATGGCCTCCTTAATCATTCGCTCCCGAGTCCAGGCAGGGAAGAGAGTCTTCCTGCTCTCAAGGAGATCGTGGGCTTCTTTCCTCTTGCGTTCGGCTTCTTCAACCTCTCGCGCCACACGATTGATATCATCATCAACATTGCGACTGTTTTTACATTTCAACATGTCCGCAATGGTTTCTTCATCTTCATCTTCATCTTCTTCCTCAGCTATGTTTTTCCCTTTATCCTTCACACCCGAACCCGAAGCTTGACCAGTCGGAGGTGGTTCGGTTGTGTGAGTAGCTTTGGAGGAAGGAGGTGGTTTCGATCCGGACTTTACTTCTCCCCCTTGTTTCGGATCGGACACGAAACTAGGTAAGCCTTCGATTTTGCTGAGAAGGTCCATGGCAGGAGCAAGTTTTTCAGCAAGGGTTCGCCTTACCGAATGATTGAGTATCGGATCGTGTGCTTCTAGGATGTTAGATAGGGCAGCGTGTACATCCGAAACACAAGTTTTTATAACCTCCCGTTCAGATCGAAGAGCTTCAAGCTATTGTTGAGAGTTTGAAAGCTGAGTGCTCTTGACCTTAAGGGCGGTGGTTTTGCTTGCCAGAACGTCCATTAACGAATTTTCAGCTGCGAGATCCTCTTGTAGCTTAGCGAGGCGCTCATCAATGGAGGCACGAAGAGCCGAGTTGTCATTGCTGATTGATTGGCGAAGTGTAGCGAATGACTGTAACTCCGTTGAGACGAACTTTGCCAATTGCTGAACGATTGGTTCCAAAGTTGTCTTGGTGGCATCAGCGCTCTCCTGTAAGGACTTCAACAGGGAAGAGGCGTCTGAGAATAGTTTATCGACTTTTGCGGTCGCTGCCTCACAGGCTTTTCTAGAGGCGTCTATGGTGGCTGTGGCTGAAGCTACAGAATCATGCTGAGCCCTGGAGAAGGCATCAACAATCTTCTGAAGAGCGGCTTCAGAGAGAGAGAGGATGGAGTGTTTGTGGATGACGCAAGAAGCAAATCAACCTTCTCGTTTAGCTCCTTTAGATGTTTCCTTGTTACTGGAGCATCATCCTCTTCGTCACTTTGAACCTGAAACAGACTAAAGTAGACCGAATCGAAGGTCATGTTTTCACTGCCAAGGAACGGGTTATCTCCATCAGAGGCATGATCTGGAGATGGTGGGGGTGGTGAAGCTGGGGGTGTGGTGGTTTTTGTAGGTTCAGGTTGAGTGTTGGTTGGGGTAGTTTCGGGTGGTGGTTGAGTGTGGGTAGGTTTGGTTGTATGGTGGGTTTCGGTTTGAGGTGGTTCGGTTACGGGTGTGGTTTCGGTTACAGGTGGTGTTTCGGTTGCAGTTGTGAAAATGGGTGGTGGTATAGGGAAAGATGTTGTAGGAATGGTTGTAGTGGGGGTTATGGTGGGAATGGAAGTAGGGATTGTTTGAGTGGGTGAAGGAATGGGTGAAGTATGGATTTCCATGTCTGGGGTAGGAGATCGGGTTGGGGTGTTGCCTCTTGGAGGGGTTTCGCCTCGTTGAGAGCCGTCCGAATCCGAACTCTCACCTTCTGAGTCACTTGAAGAGGAAGGGATGACAAGCTTTCGCTTCGGTTGAGTCTTCCTTCGCTTCGGTTGTGGTGACTGGGCAGGTTTTGTTTGTTTCCTCTTCCTGGGAGAAGGACCTTTTGGAGCTTTGGTCACTTGCTTCCCTTTTTCCGCCTTTTTGACCCTGTTAACCGGTTTGTCAGCATCATGGATGGACTTTAGCATTTCCGGTGTAAGTTGCCTAGGTCCAGTCGCTTTGAACTCCTTAATCGTCCGGATGAGCCTGCTGTCAGAGGGAACATCGCCATACATTGTCTCCGGAATAGAGCCAATGAACGAAAACTTAGATGCATCAGAGACGATGATCTTCGTGGTATGAAAAGTACCGACCGAAGACATCGATGCACCAGCATTAGTGGGAATATCCAACTTATCCATCGCCCATTTTGTAATGAGAATCCAGAACCGGGCAAACGACACCTCAGAATGTCGTGATGAGGAAGAAAGGCTCTGGATGAGCTGCTGCCAGAGGACCAACCCAAAGTCTAGGTTGACTCCGTTGTAAATTGCATACATAATCGACAGGAACAGTCGACTTGAACCATCAGATCCTGAGCTCCTTTTAGATAAGCCCTTGAAGAAGACTGTGAACATGCCGTTCCACTGTGGCGGCAAGCAGGATTTCTTGAACTTCGCAACGGAGGTGAGGACCTCCGTGTACCCCATGTTGTAAAACATGTTGTAAAGATGGCCCAACGGAATCGTCTCCGGATTTATTCTCGATGGGTCAGAAGCCAAACCTAGCAAAGTACCAAATCGTTGTTGAGAAATGGAGGTTTTGTGATCAGCAACCTCGAAGAACACCCGCTCGACTGCTTTGTCGTAATAGGCAGTCGCATACACCTGTGAGAGAATCTCCATGGGCACAGACTCAATCCTGGAGAGAGCTGGAGCGATTTGGGAGTACTTCAGGCACTCGATGATCGGCGACATATAAGAGTCGTACGCCAGAGGGTTGAGGTCGATCACCAAGCATTGGTGTGGACGAATAGGAAGGATGTGTGAGGTAGCATGGACGGAAGATGATTCTGCCATTGTTGAAGGTAGGAAGAAGAAGATGAACAGTAAAGCTTTTTCGAGTTTTTGCTCTCTCGTAAATTCTGAAGCAGTAAAGAGGTAAATGGTAGTGAAGACTGCCTTTTATAGTGGGTGAAAGGAGAGAGAAAAATCGTTTCAAATCTTCTATGGAAATACGAAAAGGTTTCCGGAATGACAGATGCGTGACAGTTAAGGCATGCGATGATCACGTAGGAGAGAGAGTGTCAGATTCCTAGGATCACGCCGCCCAACAAGCGCCGTTTCAGAACAAATCGTTTCAAATCCTCACGCGCCTTTAAGTACCAGAGGGGTGTCGCTTGAAATTCGCACACGCGTCCATGATGTCAGTAAAAGAATGGGCGTTTCAAATTCACACGCGCCCCTTTTTAACCACCGGTTGAACTTCAATCCTTTTAACTCCCGCCTGAGTCAGCAACCTTTCGTCTTATCTTGTAAATCGCATCTTTTGAATAAATTGCCCACGTGGATGATTTTTGACCACAGCTTAATAATGAACTACCAAAGCAATAATACAGCCTGTAATAATTAGTAACGGAATTTTGGAAAATCAAAGATTTTCGTGCGAAGAGTGTAAAAAGAAAAGAAATAAAGCAACTCTTTTTAGGAATAAATGTGATGTCAATAATGACACAAAACAAATGATCCCGGGCACGAATCTCTTCCTTCAAGGTCAAGAGAGACCTTAAAGTGTTAATGTGGATTCCCGTTGAATTACGATCAAACACTTATTAATAAATGTTGAAAGGCTTCTTTTAATTAGGCTACTTCAGGGTGACTTTCGCTTTGATGCAACAATTCTAATCTTGAAATAAGAAAGAAAGTGATCAAAGTACTTGTGAGACCGGTGTAGTCTGTTGAACAAGTAGGTAGGAATTAATTTTAAATAGCTTGGAAAATATAAAATCTCGAAAAAAAAAATTAAAAACTGGATCCCAAGGGAAGAAATGTTATGGTGTTTAACAATTTCATAGGAATCACATAAAATAAAATTTGAGATTTCATGAAGGTACATCCGTCAATTCTTTGGTGAAAACTTGAGCAAATTAATTGTTCACCGTTAATTCAGATTTGGTGTTAAATGTTGGGTTTCACTCAGCTCGTAGTGGCACGAAGCTTAGATCATAAACACAGCTGTTGTGTAACCATAAACCTCAGTGGTAATTTCTGAAAGTCTCAAGGGTTACGTTGATGAAACGAATGTAATGGAGAAATGTAATGGAGATGGTGTAAGAAAGTAAAATACCTCTGCTGCGAAAATAAGGACCAAGCAGAAAACTCTTAACTCATGTGAGAAGAGAGTGAGGTAGCTCACGATTAGAATAAATGTGGTAGCCTTATTGGGAAGACAAGGTTTGTTTATACCAGGTCATGAAGGCTATTATTCAAAATCTTAAGAGGCTTGGGACACATACAGCAGCATGCTTCTAGGGACACTTAAGTAATCCAACAATTATATCCCCATAAACGAACGAACACTAAAAAAAATTAAAAGAGAAAAATATTTTTGGAGTTTTTGAAAAAAAAATAAAAGAAAAAAAGAAAATTAAAAGAGAAAAAAAAAATAATAAGCAAAGAAAATAAGACTGAAAAAAAAACTTTGGAAAACTTTGAAAAACCGAACCCGAACGTTCGGCTGGTTTCGGTTGGGAAAAATTTGAAAAACCGAACCCGAGCATTCGGTTGGTTTCGGTTCAAGAAAAATTTTGAAAAACTGAACCCAAGCGTTCGGTTGGTTTCGGTTCAAGAAAATTTTGAAAAACCGAACCCGAACCTTCGGTAGGTTTCGGTTTTGGAAAATTTTGAGAAACCGAACCCGAACCTTCGGTAGGTTTCGGTTTTGGAAAATTTTAGAAAACCAAGGAATTTAGACATGCAATCAGAAAATACTATTAACAATAAGATAAACAACTTTGTACAAGAAATATACAACCAAGAAAACTACCTTAGAGGTGAGGAGCGAGTCAGATGATTTAACCGAACCCGAACGTTCGGTTAATTTCGCTTCTTACGTTTGAGGTTGAGAGATAGTGTGAGGTACTGACTCTGATTCCATCATACCTAGCCATTGCAGTATTCTGTTGAATGATGCTTCAGGAAGAGCTTTGGTAAAGACGTCAGCCAGTTGATCAGTGGTTCTGACAAAGTGTACTTCGACGTTTCCATCTTCCACGTGATCTTTGATGAAGTGATACCTCAGTGCTATGTGTTTGGTTTTAGAGTGTTGCACTGGGTTATGACAGATCCTAATTGCACTTTCAGAGTCACAATATAATGGGATCTTCTTCATATTGAGTCCATAGTCTCGAAGTTGACTCTGGATCCAAATCACTTGAGAGGTGGAGGATGCAGCGGCTATGTATTCCGCTTCGGCAGTAGACAACGACACGCACGTTTGTTTCTTGGATTGCCAGCTAACCAACTTCCCGTCAAGGAATTGACAGCCACCAGTGGTGCTTTTTCTGTCGAGTCCACATCCTCCAAGGTCAGCATCTGAATAGGCTTGAACGAAGAAGCCTGAGTTGGAAGGATACCATAGACCTAAGGAGGTGGTTCGCTTGAGATAGCGTAAAATGTTCTTCACTGCAAGCATGTGAGGTTCGCGTGGGTTTGCCTGAAATCGAGCACAATAACACACAGAAAACATGATGTCAGGCCTGCTAGCAGTAAGATACATTAGTGAGCCTATCATTTGACGATAGAGTGTGATATCAACAACCGGTTTGTCTAAAGATGGAGTTAGCTTGGTGCCGAATGCCATTTGGATTTTGACTTTGGAGTCTCCCATCATACCAAACTTTGCTAGGAGAGTCTTCGTGTAAGCTTCCTGATTGATAAAGATGCCTCCGGGTCCCTGTCTAATATTTAAACCAAGGAAAAAGTTAATAGGACCCATTGAGCTCATTTCAAATTTAGTCTCCATCAGCTTTCTGAACTCAGCTGTTAGGCTGGGATTCGTAGAGCCAAAGATGATGTCATCGACATAAATTTGAACTATCATAAGGTGGTTACCTTCCTTTTTGCGAAAGAAGGTTGGATCAACCGAACCTTGTTTGAATTTAGACATCTTTAAGAATTTAGTTAGCGTTTCATACCAGGCTCTCGGAGCTTGTTTGAGGCCATACACAGCTTTATCCAGAATGTAGCAATGATTTGGATATTTTTCGTTCACGAACCCAGGAGGTTGCTCCACATACACGGTTTCTTCGAGTTCTCCATAAAGAAATGCACACTTGACGTCCATTTGGAAAACTTCAAAATTTTTGTGGGCAGCGTAAGCAAGAAATATTCTGACAGATTCCAGCCTAGCTACGGGAGCGAAAGTCTCTTCATAATCAATCCCTTCCTCCTGACAATATCCCTTTACTACCAGACGAGCTTTGTTCCTTATAACATTCCCTTCCTTGTCCATTTTATTCCTAAAGACCCATTTGAGACCAACAACCGAGGCATCTGGAGGAGTTGGAATGAGGCGCCAGACTTTGTTCCTTTCAAATTCGTTCAGTTCGTCTTGCATTTCTTGAACCCAATCAGAGTGATCGAGAGCAGTGTTAACTGTCTTCAGTTCAACTTTTGATACGAATGAGTTAAACATACAAAACTCAACCTTTGACAATAAGGATGTCTGTTTTGCCTTCAGTTGTGATCGGGTCAGAACCTTTTCGGAGACATCACCAACCACTTGAGAGATAGGATGATCTCTGGTCCATTTGGTAAGAGGAGGATAGTTTGGATCAAAGGTTGGGTCTAGTTTAGCATTGATCATTTCTTCTGGCTCGGATTGGCTTTCGTTGTCAAGTGACATATCACCATGCTCCCCCTCGATTAATGAGCTATGAGAAACTTGAGGTTCAGAGGTTTCTTGTGGTGCTGGACTTTCAGGCGTTGATGCACCTTCGGTTGGAGAAGCACTTTCGGTTGGAGAAGCACTTTCGGTAGCAGTTGTAGAGCTTGGCTCCCCCTCAACATGTGAGTTTGGCTCCCCCTCAACATGTGAGCTTGGCTCCCCCTCGACATGTGAGCTTGGCTCCCCCTCGACATGTGAGCTTGGCTCCCCCTCGACTGAAGCATCGTTGGATGGAGGTTCATCAGAATTCGATCCTCCTTCATTCATTCTCCTGGCAGCTTCTTCGACAATTTGCTTCATGTGGTCTACCTTGTTGTCTGCTGCTCCTACTTCTGAGAGAGTAGCTTTCTCTGGTTCGTCAAATAGCTCCATAAACTTCTCGTATAGATTAGCGATCGAGACTGTGACTTGGCCAGTTTGAGGAAAGATTTCCCCAACGGTGTCTTCTTTGGCCTGTAGCTTTTTGACATAGCTATCGTCAAAAGTCACGTAATAGGTCTCTTCGATTTTTCTCGAACGCTTGTTTAGGACTCTGTATGCTTTGGAAGTGAGAGAGTAACCCAGAAAGATTCCCTCGTCGGCTTTGACATCGAACTTATTGCGGTGTTCTTTAGAGTTAAAGATAAAACACCGTGAGCCGAACACATGGAAAAATTTCACATTGGGCTTTCTGTTGTTGAGAATCTCGTATGGTGTGAGCGTGAATTGTTTGTTGAGATAAGACCTGTTCTGTGTAAAACAAGCAGCAGAAATTGCATCAGCCCAAAAATAAAGAGGTAAGGAAGCGAAACTTAGCATAGTTCGGGCAGCTTCACACAAAGATCGGTTTCGTCTTTCGACAATTCCGTTCTGTTGAGGTGTGTAGGGAGCTGAGAAGTTGTGACTTATTCCCTTTTTTGCTAGAAATTCTTCAAATTCCCTGTTCTTGAATTCCAGACCATTGTCGCTCCTGATGTTGCGAACGACCTTCTTGAGCTGTACTTCAATCTGCTTGATGAACACTTTCAGCTTATGAGTTGCTTCAGATTTGAGCTTTAGAAAGAATACCCATGTAAATCGTGAAAAGTCATCAATAATAACAAGAATATACTTGCTACCACCGATGCTTTCGATAGATGATGGTCCACACAAATCAATATGGAGTAATTCGAGTGGTTCAACAACTTTTGTGTTAATTACAGATGGATGACTTTGACGACTCTGCTTCCCCATTTCGCATGCAGCACACAAATGATCTCTGTCGAACTTGAGCAATGGAAGGCCTCGAACATGACCTCCAGTGACAAGTTTGTTGATATCTTTAAAGTTGAGATGAGAGAGTCTTCGGTGCCACAACCAGCTTTCGTCAGATTGAGCTTTTGATAACAAACAAATAGCTGGGTTTCCTTTGATGGATTTAAGGTTTAGAGGAAACATTTCACCCTTACGCTCCGACTTGAGAATTACTTTCTTTGTCTTCTTCTCAATAATTTCAAAACCTTCATCGTCGAATGAGACTTTGAGACCTGTACCTCCAACAAGCTGAGATACACTGATGAGGTTGTGTTGTCGTCCTTCCACATAAGCCACCTTCCTTATAGTAAAATCACCATTAGTTATCATTCTGTATCCCTTTATGGTGCCGAAAGAATTGTTTCCAAACTTGACGTTGCCACCATTTGAGAGAGACCTGTATTCCCTGAGCTCTTCTTTCCTTCCTGTCATGTGATGCGAGCAGCCACTATCTATGTACCATTCTTCGTCGAACTGCTCGTCACTTATAACCTGCAAAAATTAAGCAGATTTAGGAACCCAAAGTTTCTTGGGTCCACGTGAGTTTTTCATAGGAACAGGAATAGTAAGAGAGATGTCAACAAGATATGTTCGTTTTATAAGTGTTGTTTCATCTTTCTTTTTAATGGTAAAAACTTTGATTTTATTAGGATTAGATGCGTTCGGTTTAGACTCTGGTTTGGATGCATTAACCTTCTGTTTGCCTTTTTGTTCAGCTGACGAATGAGATTTTTGAGAACGAACAGAATGAGCTTTAGAGCAAGATGGAGATGAATTGGAAGAATTAGAAGAATTAGATGAATGAGAAGAAGTGGGCTTAGATTGAGATGCCTTCTTAGCTGGAGACTCTAGGTGACCCTTTTGCTTTTGATCATTGGTGGGACTGACCTGAGAGTTTTGATCTCTTTTGACTTCAGAAACGAACCTTTGCTTTCGGTTGGAGCAGTTCTCTGAACCGAACCTATGCTTTCGGTTGGAGTCATTCTCAGAACCGAACCTTTGCTTTCGGTTGGTATTCTCTTCTGAACCGAACCTTGGCTTTCGGTTGGTATTCTCTTCCGAACCGAACCTTGGCTTTCGGTTGTTGTGGCTCTCATGCTTTTTGATAGGATTGTTCTCAAACTTCAGATTCTTGTCTTGATGTGAGAAATATGCATTCTGGGATTGCCAGAATTGTTTCCTTTCAGAGAGATTCTTCCTGTATCTCTGGTTCCTTTCGCGTTTCTTATTTCTCATCTGCTTCGGTTGATGATGAATATTGGCTTTCATTTTCGGTTTCTCCTTGGCTGGTTTACTTTGAACTGTAGAAGTTTCACGTTGAACTGAGGAACTAGAGGGAATGTCTTCTTTTGCCGAACTTCCATTCTCTTGAGGAATGTCTTTTGTACCACTCGTACTTGGCTCATCGAAATTATCTGGCTTATTCAAGGGTTCTGGTATGTATCTGCCTTTACTCATCCATGAGGTTCTTTCGGATAAGCCTACCGTTTCATTTGCATTATCTATTGGAGCTGACCAGAAGTACTCATCGCAGCCATCAGCATTGTCTTCTTTTACAATAGCTGTGAGTTCAGCGGTCTGATGTTCGGTTACTCCAGTGACCTTGTACACTTGATTTGGAGTGGTCCTGACCTTTTGATATACAACCGCTTTCTCTGCTAAGATCGGGGACTTTTGTTGGGACAATCGAGCGAACTCCACTGAATTTTCAGAAATTAGATTCTTGTGGTTTTCAGGTTCGCTTTTTACAAATTCTGAGCAGTCAACCGTGTCCTCTACAGAAATTTCACTCATGTTGTCGTCCTCATTAAGCTCAGATGCATTTTCAACATCAATTTTGTTTTCTGAGCTCAAGTTGGCGTTTAAAGAGTCAAATTTTTGTATGGTTTCGGTTCTCAGTTTAAGTCTATCATTTTCATCCAAAAGGTTTTTAAGCATGTCCTTGTGGTCCTTGGATTTAATGAAAGATTCTATTTTGTCCAGTCCATACATGTAGGTCGGATTAATGTCATCAGATGATATCACACTCTCAGAATTATAAGCTTCAGCATCGATTTCATCCTCCTTAAACTCAAGGAAGGGCAAAATCATGCGATGGATCTTTTGGCCTATTTCACAGTCCAAGTGAAGCTGAGTAATATTAGAATAAAGACGTTTTGCAATTAAACAAAAAACATTCCGCTGTTTTAACAACTTTAAATTGTCTCTTTGTAAATAAATGTTTTCGTCTTTTATCTTAACTAATTCAGACTCCTTCAACTCGATCCACATGCGCCGCTCCTCACTCTTCGAAGACACCCTGCTTAATTGATCAGTTAGGTTAGAATTGGTGACACGAGTTTGAGTTAAACTACTATCTAGATGAGAAATTCTTGTATTAACATTTTTTAGTTCTTTCTCATATGAGGATTGTGGTACTTTAAATGAAACGAAAACCGATTGTACCTTCTTGATCAGTTCATCGAGCTCGTTGAACTGCACGCTGAGCGGTTTGGCCGTAAAGCACATATCCTGCTGCTCCTTCGGTTCATTGCTTCCACCATCAGTGTTGTATCCCCTCATTTGAGATACATCGGACACCATGAAGCACCTTCCTCCACTGCTCTCCTCCTTTGCCACACAAGCCTTTCCATGAGAAGGCTTCCTCACTTCATCGTCTTTTGAGTCGGTTGACCAAACTTCCATGCTACCGAACTCGTCATCAGCAACCGAACCCTGCACAATTAGAGCATTCATGGAAGGGTTAGCGGTAGATTTCTTCTTTCTCATCTCATCAAGCCTTTTCTGCAACAAGGCTTCCTCATCCTTTTCCTCATCCTTTTCAGCCATATTTTTGAGGACACAATCCTTAGCATAGTGGTTTTTCCCACCACAGTAGTAACAACTTACTCCAGAATCACCATCTGCCTTCGGTTCCTTCTTGGGCCCTTCAACCTTCGGTTCATTGTTAACCTTTTCTGAACTATAACTCCCCTGCCAGTTTCGGTTTTTGTTGCTAGGGAATCTCTTCTTAATGAACCTCTTGGGGTTAGACACCATCATAGCATAATCCTCAGACGTGAGGTCATACTCCTCCAAGTTGAGGTCTTCATCCTCCATCACAGCTTTACTTTTTGACAGGAGGGCCAGTGAACCTAGGCTTGAAACAACGTTCTTTTCCTGCAGCACAATCTTCTCCTGGGACTTGAGAATACCCACCAGTTTCGCCAAAGAGTATGATTTAAACTGCTCATGGGCTTTAACTGTTGACACAACTTCTCTCCATTCTGACCTTAGACCATTTAAGAACGTAACCTTCTGCTCGATAAGCTTCCTTTCGATGTCATGTTTTATCATCCTGCTGAGAAGATGATTGAAGCGATCGAACGTCTGGGTCACAGTTTCTTCGGCTCCTTGCCTGAATTCTCCAAACTCAGATAAGAGCAAGGTTTGGAAAGAATGTTCAAGATCCTCGTCTGTAGAGTACAGTTCGCGAAGTCTATCCTAAACTTCCTTTGCCGTCGTGCATGAGCTGACCAACCTGAAGGTGTCGGACTGAAGGGCGAATCTTATCAATCTTAACGCCTTGATATTACACTGGAATTTATCCTTTTCATCTTGCGCAATATCTTTGACATCCTTCAGCAGATCATTATACTCCTTTTGAGTTTTAATAATCCTTGACGTTGCAGAATGAGAAAAAGGTCCATTAATGATTGCTTCCCATATGAGGTATCCATTATCCTCAGATCCTATAACGTAGTCTTCGAAGTGATGCGCCCAGACTTCATAATCATGGGTATATAGGATTGGAATCTTCGTGGTTGAACCGATGCTGTTGGAAATATTGATGGGATTCAATTGCGACTCGTCCATTATGATCGAAAAACCTATTTAAAGATCAGACTTGTAATAAATCAGATTAGGGCAAAACAATAAATATCAAGATACGTCAATAATGAGATGACGGCTCAATAAATATCAGTAATTGCGGAAAAACCCTAATTGAAACCTTTTCACAGAAAAGATGTGTATCGATTACACAGCCTCCTGCTCTGATACCAATTGATGAGATTGAAACTTAATCTTGAAGATCGATTAGATCTTAAACAGGTGAATGCTATTAAACAGCAAGAACACGAAAATAAAGAACAAGTCAAGAATGAATCAAACGTGTCGAATGATTTTAAAACAACCCTCAGAAGAGCTCGATCAAGAACATCAACTGTAGAGGGTTAGAGGTTTACAGGAAAGATAAAGAAAATCAAAGAAATCATAATTCTATCTTGTAATCTAGATCGTTATACTCTGAATCGTTAACCTAATATGCTTGCAAGCATATACTTATATAATAAACCTAACAGGCTCTCGGTTGGACAGGCCCAAACCGGAGTACAAAATAAATGGTTTAACAGTCGAGCCCAATGACGCAATCCTTAAGCGAATCTTCAACCCAACAAAAACTTTATGGATTTATTAAAACTCTTTTAATTATACACCTTAATTAATTAATAAAACCATAAGGGTGTGATTTGAACTTTTTCAAAACAATACTAGGGTTTTAGAATTTAACATTCCTAATTAAACTTTTAATCAACTTTTAAATTCCAAAACTTGAGGGCAAGTTTTGAAACATTTCAAAACATTAGGGTTTAGAATTTAAATATACATCAAAATGAAACTATTAATCAAAATTTAAATTCCAAAACTTGAGGGCAAGTTTTGAAACATTTCAAAACATTAGGGTTTTAACTATTTAAATTTCAAAACAACAAAACTTTTGGGTTCAAATTTAAACTATAAAACCTAAAGGAGAAAACATGAAACTTTTCAACACAATAAGTATCAAATAACAAATAATCTAAATTAACATTTAATCACATAATTATCCATATTTGATTTATTTCATGATTTCTTGCAAAACAATTTACCAATTTAATCAAAATAATTAATCAATTATCACATAAGGAAACAAATATTTTATTAATTGATAAATATCTTCAATTAGATCAAGAATATAGTCAAATATATTATAAAATCGGATTTATATTGATCTAATATGATAAGGCAACTATCCTTAAGAAAAAACAGCAAGAAATCCCGAAGTTTGCTCCATCTGACGAGTTGACTCGTCGAGTCAGCATGGAGTCGGCGAGTTCAGCTATGGACTCGGCGAGTCCAGCCTCCAGAAACACAAAAAACGAATTTTTCAAACATATAATGCATCAATACAATAGAAACCAGTCTAGGCTCTGATACCACTGATGGGTTTTGGCTATAAGAACATCCTATGTGCTCATACAAACCCTAATGCTTGGATCTAGTTTTCTCTATTGTAGATGCAAGTTATCCAAGACTATAAACCCTAGATCTAGCATATGATAAGCAATATAGCATATAATTAGGGTTTAGATCATACCTTGATTGTTATGTAGCAATAACAATCCCAAATCTCCTTGTATTGACTTTAGAAAGCTTAGAGTCACAAATGTCACTCCTCTAATGGTTCACAAACACCATAAGCAAGAGGATGAAGAGGAGAGAGGATGGGGGCTGCCCAAAAACGTCTACAAACCCTAGAGGAGTGTTCACCACGTTTTTAGGTCATAAGGGTCTTATATATAGTGAGGCTATTAGGGTTATCTAACAAGGAAACCCTAATTTGGATGCTTAAGCCCTAAGCAACCCATGGACTCCTTTAATTAGGGCCTTGGACGATTTCCTTATGGGTTTCCCCATAGAATTCGTCCACTCCTTAATTTAAGACAATCCATAGCCCAAATTGCAATTATCCTATAATTACAATTCCAATCCCTTAAGTTTAATTAATCTCTTTTAGTCACAAAACTAATTACCAATTAATTATTGACTAATATTAATTAAACAATATGATTTCTCCTTTAATATATTATTCTCATAATATATTAATAAATCATATTTAATCCTTTCTCTCCATAATTCATCCTATCAAGTTGCTTTGGTGAAGGCAACCCAAAATGACCATGCACCATCGGGTCAAGTACATACTAAAATAGTTATGGACTTAGACACTAATCCAACAGCATGGTGATACTGCTAGACAAGAAAGATTCACCACTAGCTAACAACATATCACTGATTTGGAACACAAAGAATGAATGGTGTAACACCAAGAATTTAAAAACAATTTTTCGCATTTTATAAAGGCAAAATTCATTTAATATTCATAAAAGCATCATTGTTTGTAATTCATTTCATAACATATAAAAACCCCAAGATCACATAATATAAAAATCCCGCGTGTGTGCACTGATCAGGCCGGCGCCTTCCCGCGATCCTCACTAGTACCTGAAACAAATAACACCAACACTGTAAGCATAAAGCTTAGTGAGTTCCCCAAAATACCACATAACACATATTAGCCACTCGAGGCTATAACTCTGTGGGTCCGTGCACCCATACTCTGTGAACCCTCAGGTTCTAACTCTGTAAACAAGCATAGCATAAATCACATAGAAGAATGTAGTGCAACACATAACATACCTAGCATACAAATACTCTATCATATAACTCTGGTTACCTACTCAAGGTAAAGTATAGTGAGAAGACTCACCTCGCGTGTCTCGATATCTCACAATCCTGGGAATCCCTCATGCCCGATTCTCCGAGCTCTAATCATCATATGTCCCTAGTTAACACTTTATATCTCTAATGTTGACTATCCCTAAGAAGTCAACACAGGTCCACTCTGGTCAATGGTCAACGGTCAATTTTGACCGGACTCGGCGAGCGCTAGGGCGACTCGGCGAGTCTAGACGTTCTCACCAATTCTCTAAGATCCCCTTTCTACACGTCGAGTATCCCCCTTGACTCGACGAGTTCCTCCTGGAAGAATCGCGGGGCCACCCCGACTCAACTCGCCGAGTCTGAAGAACAACTCGGCGAGTCCCAGTTCGACTCAGACCACCTGTTAACCCTCTCTAACTCGCCCTGACTCACCGATCCAACCCATAACCCGGACAGGACCACTCTAAGGCAATCTTCAAGCTACTCGCCGAGTCTGTTCATCGTACTCGGCGAGTCCATGCCATGAAACCGCTCAAACTGCTTTCTAAGGTCAGATCTGCTCCGGCAATTCACAGGTCTGGCCTTCCTAGACTGGTTCATCATGTAAAGTCCTCATTTCGGTGCTCATAATACACCCCATGACTCATAATTTACGTTTTGACCTAAGGCATAAGGATTCCAATCCAAAACCTCCATTGATTCCCGAAAAGCTCAGGCATGGGACATTCTGGACTTCCAAGGGTCCCAATATAGGGTTCCAATCGCTTGGGGGACTAAGGAAACACTCAATCTAGCCACAAAAGGGTTCAATAAACCCTAAATCCATTTACACATCAACATAAAAGGGAACAACTCGAAAATATTACCTGAATAACGTTGCTCTGTGTCCCCAACCCTCAGAATATGGCTTCTCCTGTTGTTCCCTTAACCAAGCCTCCTCCTCCTTGCAAAATAACACTTCCAAGATCAATAATGGTCTTCTACCTTGCTCCAGATGCTCACAATCGAATTAGGGTTTCACTCAAAGGACTAGGGTGAACAATGACGGCCATAAGGCCCCTTATATATGTCCCAAACCTGGATGGTTAGGGTTTCGCTAAACAGCGCGGACTCGCCGAGTCCAGTCGCGAACCCGCGACCAGATCCGTGATCCTACTCGGCGAGTCTGAGCTCCGACTCGCCGAGTCCCCTCTTAAAACACCCAAAATCATAATTATAACAATACCTGGAATTCCAGGCTGTTACAAATGGAATGGTTTCAATTTTGTGATTCATTTAAAGTTTTTATTTGTGTTATCTTAGATAAGGGTACTATACTTGTCAAGATGTGTAAATGAATGGGGTTGTATACATGTAATAAGCATAAAGTTCAAGTTGTTTTCATAGCTATTGTTTTGTAAGGGTTAAATACAAGAAATAACAATATACTTTTATTGATTTATTTATTATAGCATCATAGTTTCACCTCTTTATATTAGAGCATTGTTTGATTTGATTTTTGTCAAATATTTATGCTTGGTTTGATTTTTTTTTTAATTTGGATTTTGTATTGTGTTTATACTTTTTTTATAATTCTCAAGAAGTTGGTTTGGTTATTATAAATAGAAACATTGAATTCAACAAAAAAACACTGAAGGGTAAAATGGTCATTTTATAATTCAGCACAACAATTTAGAGGTTCCAACCAAACAACTGTTGGAATAGTGTCTAAGGCTGCAACTATATTAGACAAGTGTTTGACCCGGTTGTACATGGTCCTTTTGGGTTGCCTTCACCATAGCAACTTGATAGGATGATTTATTAAGAGAGAGTAAATATTATTAATATATTATGAGAATAATATAATGAATAATATATTTGTTATTTGATTAATATAAGTCATAGAATTAATTAGAATTAATTTGGTGACTTAAAGAGATTAATTAAATAAAGGGGTATAAACTATCAATTGTTTGATAGTTAAACTTTAGACTGTAAATCCATTGGGATATGCTTTGGACGAATTCTAAGGGTTTTAGGATAGCTAAAATCGTCCATATAGATATCTAAGGAATGGATTTGGATAGCCTTAAGAGAAGATTATCCAATTAGGGTTTAGGTTGTAACCCTTAAGGAGTCTACAAGTATAAATAGACCCCATGGCATAGGGAATTCGATACATCTCCTAAAGTAAGAGAACCCTGGCCGAATTCCTCCCCTCTCCTCTCTCCTAAATCATCCTTCTTGCTATTGGTGTTTGTAAGCCATTAGAGGAGTGACATTTGTGACTCTAGAAGCTCCAAGACCTCAAGATCAACAAGGAACTCAAAGGTATGATTCTAGATCTGTTTCAATGTTGTTATTTAATCTAATTAGTCATTAGAAGACTTGGATTCAAAGCATGTTTATTAGAAAGCCTAGATCCAAGCATTAGGGTTTTGCATGCGCACATAGGAAAGTTTTTATGGCTAAAACCCATCAGTGGTATCAGAGCCTAGCTTGGTTTTCTTTAAATTGTTGCTTGATTAACTAAAACAAACCTGCAAAATTCGAATTTTAGGTTTCTGAGTCACTGACTCGGCGAATCCCAAGGTGGACTCGGCGAGTAGGCCTGACTCGGCGAGTCCAGGCGTCAGGAATGGCCAGATTCGGGATTTTTTCATAATTATCTTATGGAAACTTACCTTAATCATAATAGATCAATCTAAATCCGATTTTTTGATATATATGACTATTATCTTGATCTAGTTAAAGGTATTTATCAACTAATAAAATATTTAATTTCCTTATATGACAACTAATTAATTATTTTAATTATTTTGGTAATTATCTTGAATAAAATCAAATATAGATAATTAGGATATTAATTGTTAATTGGAATTATTTGTTATTTGATCCTCCATGTTTTAAATGTTTAAAACCTACCCTCAAGTTTTGAAATTTATATTTGTGATTAAAAGTTTTAATTTAGACAACTTAAATTTCAAACCCTAGATTTTAAAAGTTTTAAAATACAACCCTATACTAATATGATATTACTAGAATAATATATATATGTATAACTAAATGCTAGTCTTACCGTTAGTAGGCCTCATTCACGAAGCCGATCTATAAGGTGGGTATAAGGTTGCGGCCTATAAAATGGCGCTTAATGGGTGTACACTCACACCCACCGCTTGCTTGATTGGTGGAGGGTCGTTAGCCGAACGGGTAGGATAGGGCAACCTCATCCTCTCATTAAAAGTATAATAAGAAATACAAAGTAACTACACATTTTTTTAAAATTTCCCAATCCTAGTTACTTTAGGAAAAGTGAATTGATGCAATCCCATGAAATTACACTTTGCAACTTGCTAAGATGTTAGTGGAGCGTGTGTGGTTTACCGGCACACTAATTGGTTCTAAGCGAAGGTGGCAAAGGGTGATTCATTGTTTATCATAGTTCGATGAAGCGTGTGTGGTTTACCGGCACATCGAATAGGTGATCGTTACAATGAAGGCACCATGTGAATTTGCATGGTAATTCACACCCGCTTTGTGATCCTCGGCATCCCAGTCACAAACGAGAGGGGCATATCAAGATTTAAACATGCCATTGGATAGTTTCAATGAATCTCATCTGAACCTAGGAATTCTCAAAAACACTTAGGACTAATAGTTTAAGTTTTGTGATGGAGAATTAGTGAATCGTCATTCACTTACCTTCAATTTATTTGCATGTTAGATTACGGCATCCCTTTTCTAGTATGTAAATGTTATTGTTGGATCCTAGCCCTAATTGTTCTTATTGGGTGATAATTAGGGATTCTTATTCTAATCTATCTTTGTCCTTTTCTAATTGTAGATGTCGAACGCAAACAACGCTGCTGCTAGTTCTTTCACGTTGATGAGCCTTTGCCAAAAGGTCACCTTCGATGGAACGAACTTTAGCGAATGGATAAGATACATTCGCACCATTGCTCGCTATGAGGATAAGGAGTATGTCCTCGATGAGAAGCTCGAGAAAATCAACCCCGAAGTTGCTACTTCCGCCGAAATCACCGCCTTTGAAACTCATGAGCGAGATGCAACGAAGGTACATTGCATCATGATCGCCACCATGAACTCCGAATTCCAAAAGTCCTATGAGGACATGTACCCGTACGAGATGCACCAAGACTTATTGGAGAGATACCATCAAAACGCGAGACAAGAGCGTTATGAGATTTTCACCAACATGATTTCCGCGAAGATGGGTCATGGAGAATCTCTTACCGTGCACCTGCAAAAGATGCAAAGGTATGTTGACCGCCTTCGCAAGTTAAATGTTGACTTCGGTGAGGACTTGGCGATCGACATGGTGCTTCACTCTTTGCCTCCGATGTACAACCAATTTAGGATGACCTACCACATGAACAAAGAAGAGGTCACCCTAAGCAAACTCCAAGGTCTCTTGAGGGTCGCTGAGAGCAACTTCAAGGACAAGTCTGTTGCACCTACTCCCAATCCATCCGCTGCTCTTGTCTTGGCTATTGGTCAAGGGAAGGGAAAGAAGAGGAAAGCTTCATCGAAGAACTATCGCAAGGCGAAAGCCCGAGATGGTGCCTCTTCTAGTGGGACCAAAGTTGATCCCGCTAAGCCCTGCTCTAACCCGAAGGAGGCAGAGTGCCACCACTGCCACAAGATAGGACATTGGAAGAGAAGCTGCCCAGATTACCTGCAAGCGATCAAAGAAGGAAAGATCAAGCCATCTTTTGCAGGTATATACACAATCAAATCTAACGATTCTAATCATGCTATTTCTTGGGTTCTTGATACCGGTTGTGGTTATCACATTTGTTCTAATGTGCAGGGACTAAGAAGAAGTAGGGATGTGGAGCAAGGAAGGATCAATCTAATCATGGGGAACAGAAGATCGTCGCCTGTGACCAAGATTGGAGTGTATTCTTTAGTGCTTAGGAATAATTTGTGTTTAGATTTGAACAATTGTTGCTATTCGCCAGAAATGGCTAGAAACATCATTTCATTTCATGGTTTATATAGAAAAGGATTTAGATTTTCTTTTAATAATGAGAATGGTTCTATTTTGGCTTATCTAAATGGTGTCTTTTACTTTGAAGCTATACCATGTAATGGAATATATGAAACCGTTATGATTGTTGATAACTTAGGAAATGATGTTTTGAACATTGATTCTTCCAATAGTATGGATAAAGCATCCTTATGGCATTGTCGTCTTGGACATGTCAACAAGAAACGCATAGCCCAACTCCAAAAGGATGGAGTGTTGGAGTCATTCGACCTTAGGGAAGATGACACATGCGAGTCTTGTTTGCTTGGAAAGATGACTAAGTCACCCTTCACGAGTACATGTGAAAGGGGCGAGGGTCTATTGGACCTAATACATACCGATGTATGTGGACCGTTTAGATCAACCACGAAGGATGGGAACCACTTCTATGTGACTTTTACCGATGACTATAGTAGATATGGGTATATCTACTTAATCAATCAAAAGTCAGACACCTTTGAAAAGTTCAAAGAGTTCAAGAATGAAGTGGAGAATCAATTGGGCAGGAAAATCAAGATGCTTCGATCCGATCGAGGAGGAGAGTACCTAAGTCTTGAATTCCACGATTATCTCAAGGAGTGTGGAATAGTTTCACAATTGACGCCTCCTAGGACACCACAGTTGAATGGTGTGGCAGAAAGGCATAATCGAACCTTATTGGATATGGTTCGCTCTATGATGAATCGTGCTTCACTACCAATCTCTTTTTGGGGGTGTGCCTTAGAGACTGCCGCCCATATCCTTAACCGAGTCCCTACTAAGAAGGTTGCCAAAACACCTCACGAGATGTGGACAGGGAAAGCTCCCTCGTTGGCACATATCAAGGTTTGGGGTTGCGAGGCTTTCGTAAGACGAGATACTCACAACAAGCTTGAACCTCGAAGTGAGCGATGTATTTTCATCGGCTACCCGCAGACATCCTTTGGATATCTCTTCTATAGACCGAAGGACAATGTTGTCTTCGTTGCGAGGAGAGGAGTTTTCCGAGAGCAAGAACTCATAAGCCAAGGAGACAGTGGGAGGCAAATCGAACTTGAAGAGATTCAAGAGTCGATAGATGAAGGAACCTGTACCGCTGGCATTCAACCCGAGGAGGAAACTCCGGTTGAACCGATTGACGAATCCTTACCTCTTAGACGTTCCGATAGAGTTAGAGTTCATCCCCAGTTTTATGGCTTTCATATTACTACCGAAGGGGACACGTATATTAGTGATGGTACACTAGTAAATCTTGATGAACCTAATAACTATAAGGAAGCCATGGCAGGCCCGGAGTCTGTAAAGTGGAAAGAGGCAATGGATAGCGAGATCCAATCCATGTATGATAACCAAGTTTGGAATTTGGTTGATTACGTGCCCGGACGTAAGACCGTTGGGTGCAAATGGATCTTCAAGAAGAAGACCGACGTGGATGGGAACGTACACACATATAAAGCGCGATTGGTCGCGAAGGGCTTTACTCAAACTCCCGGAGTTGACTATGATGAGACCTTCTCACCAGTTGCGAAGATTAAATCTATTAGAGTGATGCTAGCAATTGCCGCATTTCATGATTATGAGATTTAGCAAATGGATGTCAAGACCGCTTTCCTTAATGGAAAGTTAGCTGAGGATGTTTACATGGCTCAGCCAGAGGGGTTTGTGGATCCGAAGCATCCGGATAGAGTGTGTAAGCTTGAGAAGTCCATTTATGGACTTAAGCAAGCGTCTCGCAGATGGAATCTTTGCTTCGATGAGAAAGTCAAAGAGTTTGGATTTGTACAAAGCGAAGACGAATCTTGTGTATATGTCAAAGCCAGTGGGAGTATAGTAAGCTTCCTCGTTCTATATGTCGATGACATATTACTCATAGGAAACGACATCCCGACTCTGCAGGAGGTTAAGTCCTGGCTCGGGAAGTGCTTCGCTATGAAGGACCTCGGAGAGGCTTCTTACATTTTGGGAATAAGGATAGTAAGAGAAAGAAGTAAGAGACTAATTGGACTTAGTCAGAATACTTACTTAGAGAAGGTACTAAAACGTTTTAGTATGGAAAACTCAAAGAAGGGAGAACTACCGATACAAAGTAATGCCAAATTGAGTAAGACTCAAAGTCCGAGTACCGAAGCTGAGATAGCAGAAATGAGCCGAGTACCGTACGCTTCCGCAGTTGGCTCAATCATGTACGCTATGACTTGTACTCGCCCTGATGTAGCCTTCGCTTTGAGTATGGTTAGCAGATATCAAGGGAATCCTGGCAAAGCACATTGGATTGCGGTGAAAAACATCCTTAAGTACCTTCGGAGGACGAAGGAATGGTTCTTAGTCCTCGGAGGGAGTGATGACTTGAAGGTGCGAGGGTATAGTGACGCCAGCTTTCAGACCGACAGGGACAACTACCGTTCGCAGTCGGGCTGGGTCTTTACCCTAAATGGAGGAGCAGTGACATGGAAGAGTTCCAAGCAGGAAACCGTAGCTGATTCAACGTGCGAATCAGAGTACATTGCAGCGAGCGAAGCGTCGAAGGAGGCAATATGGCTAAAGAACTTCATCGGTGATCTTGGAGTTGTATCTGCCATAAAGGAGCCAATGGAGATTTTCTGTGATAACGAAGGTGCGGTTGCCTTGACCAAGGAACCGAGGGATCATGGTAGATCAAGACATATCGACAGAAAGTATCACTTCATTAGACATCGTGTAGAAGAAGGACAACTCGTAGTGAAGAGGATATCATCAGAAGATAACCCAGCAGATCCACTTACGAAGGGACTGAGTAGGGTTAAGCACTTGCAGCATGCTAGGAGTATTGGGCTGAAGGATGATGTTAGCATAGATTAGATAGTATTAGAAACGTGTAATTGATAAATGTAATTGACATTTGATGATTAAATAAAGGAGTTTTATTTATGAGTAATGTTACTATCTTATGTTAATTGTTTAGCTATTGTTTCACTTTGCATGTTTTGACTTTCAGAATAATTGAGTTTATTAGGAATAATCGAATTGTTCAAATGGTCCACAATCGTTCATATGTTGGGAGTAGATATGAATGAAGATTGTCATGAATTGGTGTGTAGAATGTCTAAATGGTGTTAGACATAGCAAAATATTGCTGCAACGTTCATGAGTGCTTATGAACTAGTTTTGAGCATTGGAATAAACCCGTGCTTGCTGGAATCACCTTATGGAATATGATATAAAAGGTGATCGCAAGACGATAATATCATATAGTATTAAAACCTAGATATATGGTTTATTATTTGTTAATTGATTGTACATTGATAATACGAAAACGCATCAGTAACTTGGTGTTATAAAACGTATTGTTGTGAATAGTTGGTTAATGAATAAGTAAATGCATATAAGTCAAAGTTTATCTGTAACTTTTATCTAAGAAGGTAAAAGCGATATCTCGGCCGCTCGATGATTTGATTTGACTTATGTGTCGGGCCCGGTCAGAACTAAATTGATGTGTTCGATTAAGTTCTATGTCAAATAAATCAGAGATCGAGAAACCTAAATGCTTGACTAACCATTCCATAGGATTGTCAGCATGATATCTAACAGAGGACTGTAAGTTCCCTTATCTAAAGGACAAGATTGATTAGATCAGAGTTGACAGCGTCTTTGAGAGCTATGATTGCAAACCGAATTGTACATGTAAATATAGTTACTAGACTTATCCAAGTGGGAGACTGTTGGAATAGTGTCTAAGGTTGCAACTATATTAGACAAGTGTTTGACCCGGTTGTGCATGGTCCTTTTGGGTTGCCTTCACCATAGCAACTTGATAGGATGATTTATTAAGAGAGAGTAAATATTATTAATATATTATGAGAATAATATAATGAATAAGATATTTGTTATTTGATTAATATAAGTCATAGACTTAATTAGAATTAATTTGGTGACTTAAAGAGATTAATTAAATAAAGGGGTATAAACTATCAATTGTTTGATAGTTAAACTTTAGACTGTAAATCCATTGGGATATGCTTTGGACGAATTCTAAGGGTTTTAGGATAGCTAAAATCGTCCATATAGATATCTAAGGAATGGATTTGGATAGCCTTAAGAGAAGATTATCCAATTAGGGTTTAGGTTGTAACCCTTAAGGAGTCTACAAGTATAAATAGACCCCATGGCATAGGGAATTCGATACATCTCCTAAAGTAAGAGAACCCTGGCCGAATTCCTCCCCTCTCCTCTCTCCTAAATCATCCTTCTTGCTATTGGTGTTTGTAAGCCATTAGAGGAGTGACATTTGTGACTCTAGAAGCTCCAAGACCTCAAGATCAACAAGGAACTCAAAGGTATGATTCTAGATCTGTTTCAATGTTGTTATTTAATCTAATTAGTCATTAGAAGACTTGGATTCAAAGCATGTTTATTAGAAAGCCTAGATCCAAGCATTAGGGTTTTGCATGCGCAAATAGGAAAGTTCTTATGGCTAAAACCCATCAACAACATGTTAAAAATTCAGAACTTAAAGTTTCAGACCCTCTTAGAAATTCAGACCTCTTAAAAATTCAGATCTTAAAAATTCAGATCGTACCAAACAATCCGTTGCTACTAAATAAGCTTGGTTGGTAACAAAGTTTCTTATAATCTCTCTCTCTCTCTCTCTCTCTCTATATATATATATATATATATATATATATATATATATATATATTAAACCATAAACCTAATGACATCACTTGCAAAAATCAGGGCCATTTATTGAATTTCGTTCATTCATCTCAACCCTAGGATCATTTTGATTATGTCATCTCATCCTCACATAAAAAAAATTAACACACCAACGCTATTTTGTAACACCTTATATCAACCTTTGCCAAACCCCTGCGTATTAGTCTCCTCCTACGTCGGTAGCAATTTGTTACCACCATCTTCCCTCACCTTCACCTTTATTCAATTTTCTTCTTCACGAGCCATTCAGACGGGAATATTTATTATATCTTCTTCTTGAGGACCCAATCGGAAGACACAGAAAGGGTTTTGTGTTTGGGGGAAAGGGTTTCCACTTTAGATGTCATTTGGGTTCGAACAGTCGCTTCTATTTTGTAATTTAGTATGTATAAACTTTTAGTTCGACAAGTTTTCTTGATTAACCTATGTTACTAACCTTGTATCATTTCATTCTTTCCGTTCAATTTATTAGGTTACATTGAATAGCAATATAGCAGCCCTAATGGGCATCGACTGTGGGTAAATCAGAGATGCTAATCCGGTTTTCATCTGTTTTGAGGAAATAAGAAAGTGACGATGGTGGTTCTTGGTCCGATGGTGGCAATTTCGTCAGATGGAGCATTGTGTCACACCCCAAAACCGGAACGGCGGAAACGTTCTGGGGTGGATGACGTCATGTCAAGTATCACAACACATGCATTATAGAAATCAAAGTACAACAAGACATAGCATTAATAGTAATAATTTTACATTGTTACATTAATACATCGATTCAAAGTAATACAAGTAATAGAATAGATACAACATAATGCTAAGCTATCTTCATCAACTGCTCTGGGGATGTACCTGTCTAATGCTAACCTGAGAATACAAGTTATTTGAAACGCGAGTATCATCATTTTTACAAATGCTGGTGAGTTCATAAGTATTTAGTGACATTTATCCAAATAACTTTATAAAGTAGTAGTTTAAGTGTTTACTGTGTATTAGAGTTCTTACCAGAAAATCCTATATTTTCTTTTATCAAAGCAGTCTTCTACCAAGACTGGTCAGTGTTATGTGATAAAAAGCAGTTTCCCCTAAATTGCTATCATCATCAAATACTGAATTTGATTATTAGAGAAGGCAAGAGGCGTCAGGGAAATAACATATGCCTCAGCAGTGAGGACTGCTGTCTAAGGCAAGGAATCATGGACTCTAGGAGAGTATCGAACAAACGACACGCCTGGTTCAGTCTAACAAATAGAGACTCAGACCCCAGAAGGTACCAAATGAAAGGTACACCTAGTAAGGTCAAAAACAGTGAATAACAGACCCCAAACAGTATCAAATGAAAGATACGTCTTGCAAGGTCTAAAACAGTGAATACAGTGGATACAGTGAGTACAGTGAATACAGACCCCATACAGTATCAAGTGAAAGATACGTCTTGTAAGGTCAAAAACAGAGAAAGAAGACCCCATACTGTATCATATGAAAGATACGTCTTGTAAGGTCAAAACAGTGTGACTCCGAAATGAATTTCCAGCATACAGTGTAAATTGCTGGCGAAATACCGTTACCTTAAAGCCAATGAATTATAAGGTAACCCGGGATACTCGTAACGTACCAGACACCCTACAAGCGTCTAAAATGTGACATTTGTCACCCGTTGGCTTGGTAGGCCGGGACTGTAGATAGCAGTCTGGGTGCGGGGTTGTCAATCCCGTATAGATCTATACACACAATGTCCGCTCTCCCTACAGGAGACTCTGGTTACCAACTAGACGACGGAGAAGGCCGTGTCCTGAAGATGCACCCCAAATAGTGGGTAGAGACTTCCAACTAGTGGGTTTCTAATGTAAGTGTTGAACTAGAGGTAGAGACTCTTAACTGAATTGACTGAAGAAAACCCGTATCTCTATGCTTGTGTACATAATATATAACTAATGAATCAAATGACCTTCGGATGGACATCCGATCCCACCAGATCACATCTCAACGAAGAAAAGGAAATAGGGCGGACAAGCCTTCCTATGTCCTTCAATCATTATTTATATGCATCTATACAAGCATAAACATACATCTAACTACGCTTGAGTGTGTATCAAGTGGTATCATATAGTGAAGTATAAGTGTACAGTGGAACATCCGAGTCGTGAAGTATAAGCGTATAGTGGAGCATCCGAGTTGTGAAGTGTAAGTGTACAGTGGAACATCTGAGTCGTGAAGTATAAGCGTACAGTGGAACATCCGAGTGGTGAAGTATAAGCGTACAGTGGAACATCCGAGTCGTCAAGTATAAGCGTACAAGGTGGGATAATCGAGTCGTGAAGTATAGTGTACCAAGTGTAAGTGTATCACGAAGTGGAAACGACGATAAGTGAAGTAAGAGCATCTATCAAGTATAAACGACTACAAGTATAAGCGAAATAGAGACAATACCAAGTATAAACGCATCACAAAGTGAAAGCGTTATCGAGTAGGAGTTTAAAAATAAGTAGAGGTGAAACAACAGTAATTAACAAGTAAAAGTATACATGAAAACCTTGGAAAAACCTTTATACTCAGGGAAAATCGCATTTGTATTCTTTGGTAACATAAGTGTGAAAACCTTTAGAAATCTTTGGGAATCTTTCATTAATCAGTTTGAAAATGGAACTTTGATAAAGCAATAAAAGTAAGAACTTGAACAAGTGAAAACCCTTTTTTTGAAAGCCATTTATAGTGTCCTACTCGGTAAAACAGTGTACAGTGGTAAAATCTTGTGCATGCAGGTTATCAATCACATGTGATTGATATGATAACTGGCATGTTTAACTTGTATTCCCCCTATAAAACATGTAAAAACATTTAAAAGGTTCATTCAGGGGTATGAACTCACCTGGTGGAAGTAGGTCCGACGAAGGTGTCGTTTGGGCGTTCGGTGTCAAGCAAGGACTTGAACACACACAAAGACCTATTTAACATATGATAACATATGTTCACATACAATTAGTATATTTAATACTAATTAAACAAATATACACGCTCAAAGGAGCAGAAAACACTTTGGATAAGTGTTTGGGTGTCCCGGGTAGCGTCTAAAGGTGTGTATGGCTTAGGAATGGAGTTTATTATCCGAGAGTAAACTCCCAAAGTTGTGTTTACGGCCCAGGGACATCTCACCATGAGTTTACGGCCGTAAACTCATGGTGAGGGTATCTAGTGTGTTTTAAGGCTTCTACTTGTTCATGGGATTATTCTAAGTACTTTTCCAAAAAGGCATGAGTGGGTTTAGGGTCTTTAAGGGCACTATAATGGAGTTTATGGCCTAGGGACAACTCCTAAGGGAGTTTACGGCCGTAAACTCTCACCCCTTGAGTTTTGTGAAGTTTCAAGCCCTTATATCACTTCTAGTAATTTATTCAAGGCTATAGGGGTGTTTGGGGTTCCAAAGGGGTCTCCTTTAGAGTTTATGGTCCAAATGACCAACCCTTGAGAGTTTACGGCCGTAAGCTCTATGGCTTGGCCGTGAACTCTCATACACCCACCAATCTTTGAGTTTAAGCCCTTAAATCTTTCCTAGCATTTTATAGAAATAGTATAAGGTCATTTGGGGGGCAAAAACCACACTTTGGGCATGTTTTGGAGTGTTTACGGCCTTGTTATAAAACTGGGCCGTAAACTTCTTTTCCCCCTTCATTTTGATGTGTTTAATTGATCCAAACCCCAAATACTAAGTCCCTAAATTATGTATGAAGCCTAAGGGTGTTTTAGGAGTGTGTTTGGGGCTTTTTGACATGGTTTTGAGGGGTTTACGGCCTAAGCATGTGCTTGGGCCGTAAACTCTCTTTTATGCCCTAAATCATTGTGCTTTAATGTTTAAACACTCCAAGACAAGTTCCTTAATTGGTTCCTAGGCTTAAAGGGGCAAGTTTGGGTCATTTTGGCCACATATAAGGGGTTTACGGCCTAAGGAGGATCTTGGGCCGTAAACTCCTTTTCAACAGCTTCCAAGTCCGATTTCTAAGCTATAAACATGAATCAATATGTTTAGAATAGGCTAGGGTAAGCGGACTTACAATTTGGAAGCGTTTGGTTGCGGATTTGGGGCAAAAACGAGTCTAGAGAGAGAGTATAGAGAGAGAGTGTAAAAAGTCTCCAATGGACTCCACTCACCCTTATATAGGGTTCCGAGTCGGGGCTCAGTAGAATTTTACCCAATACTGCCGTTAAACGGGGCTTTTGGTCGCACCCGATTTAGTGGTCGTAATAATAAAACTCAGCATTTTCCAAATAAATAGATATGTGTGTTAAGTGCTTTTATTTTCTTTTACCATGACTTACGGCATAATAGGTGTAAACAAATGGAATGTTTATTGAATTGACGACCTCTAATTAACGGAACTTTTATAAACTGGAATATTCCGTTAACAGTAACGGGGAAAATGTAACGGGACAACTTGGGTTGTCACATCATCCCCCCGTTAGAGGGAATTTCGTCCCGAAATTCAGGTCTAGGCAAGGAAGTAGGTATGAATGGCCAAGTAAAGGTAAGAGAGTACTTCCTACGCGGTTGTCCTCGCATTCCCAAGTGATCTCTAATCTGTGTTTGTCATCCCAACAGACCTTCACGTATGGGATGCAGATTCTGTCTCGTGTAGCTAGTGGGTTTCCAACTGGTGTATCTACAGGGTTAGAGTTCTCAATGGATTCTATCAAGATGAGTGAGGCACGAAGAGTGTTGTCGGGAAATCACATATCAAGTCTAAGAAGTGGATCGACCGGGTGTGAATCTTGTGGTATATCCGAAGGTAGTAGCGGCCTGAATAGGGTTGGACCAAATCTCCATGAGAATTCTCATATGGTCCTAAGCTCTCGGAATGGTAGAGCTTTTCAGTACTCAGAACGTAGTGTACTTCTATGGCAAGATCATCACTGGCGTGATCGCCATTCCGAAGTTCCTAACGTTCTCTCCCGTACTGTGTGTGTAGTCCTTCAGGTTGGTTCTTAGAAAGCTCGGGTGGTCTTTGGTCTCGCGTTTCTTGTCAACTGGCTGATAGAGACTTTCTAGATCGTCGAGTGGGTTGCGTGACTATGGTTATCGGTTTGCTGTAGAGTGTCTATCTCAAGCTTGTGCAAAATGGACCTGCACTACCGAATCTTGAGGTACGGAAACCCTGAGGGTCGGGGAGATAGGGTTTCACTAGACGAGTGTTGGACTATCTCGGGAGGTGGTTCTACTATCTCTGCGTGAGATAGTATTCGTGGAACACCTAATAGTCCAATGAATCTCTAAGACTGTGGTTTATTCTAGCGTGGAAAGTGCATGCTCCTGCAGAATCCCTCGACTAACACCAAGACTAGTGTCAAGTCTATAATCTCTTCGGGATTTGGGACTTGAGGCTTAACGCAACTACTTTCGCACTTTGATCAAGTATTCTTGGCTGCGAAGGTTATCTTGTGGTTCTCGGTATTCTAGTGTTTACTTCGGAAAGTGTGATTCTTCGTCTACCGGGCGACGATGATTTCCTCCTTGCGAGAGGGTGGAGGATGATAAGCACCACTTGTTTATAACTGGGTGGACGAGGTGTCTGAGTAGTGCGAACATCTACTGCAACTACTCTTCCGAAGGTTCTGAGTTTCCTTGGTCTAAGTCAAATCTAGTGAGTATAGGGCCTCACAAGTTTTGTTCTCTGGCTTCACGAACCTGATGTGCGAGGTGCGAAGGGTCTTTCTGGGGAATCTACGAAGTATGCTTCAGTTGGTTGTCGTCTAATGAAGTTTCTACAGTGTCGTTCACTTCGGTGTTCATCTGACTAAGAGGGGTCGGTTGATGGCGCGCAGTACCCTCTCTTGGGTACTTCGGAAGGTTTGAGATAAGAGGAACGATTGACAGATCGCATTAGGTTAGATTATTTGTGTTATGTTCAGGTTCGGAAGAACCTTTATTCGCCAACGTGGCTATGGAGAAAGTTTCTTTTTACACAGCACTAAGAATGAATACATGGTTGCACGAAGTCAAACCATGATCAATAGAGTCGTCGAAGTTGGCACACTCCGACATGATATAAAGTGAAGATCGATAGAGTCATGTGCCGAACAGGCACACAAGTTCTAGGCGTCTTGGGTTTCGTCCTGTGTATCACTACCGCGGATACTTGGACCGATAGTGTCGACGCGGAACTATAGAGAGTCTAAGTGTTTCTGAGTAGAGTATCTTTTCATGAGGGAAATTCTCGCAAGGCATTTCTATAATCGCCTCACATATACTAGTCATGTATATTTAAGGTGGGGAAGACTGTTGACTGAGCGACCCCGCCCTAAATCCACAACCAAACGAGGAACAGGAAATGAGGCGGCATTCGCTCACTCTAGGTCTGTCCATCTTAAATATACATGGCCGTAACGTATATGTTTAGCCATTATAGTTTACCTAATGAATTTTAATTTTTTTTTTAAAACAGTGCTGCAACTTTCGCCTTACTGGGAAGAATTTACATTTGAATTAGTCTTTTAATGTTCTCGGTTAGTTATCTGGGATCGAGAGACGTACCAAAAATCTACCAGGTTCCTTGATGCTTCTCCCTAAGCATTAGAGTTAGACTCCTCCTGTATCTTTTTCTTTCCCTTCTGTTGGGCAGTCCCTCTTGAAGTGTCCCCTTTTACCACATATACGACAAACTGGATTCTTCGTCACATTGGTGATTGATGCAATACGCTCCACCGGAGTTCTGCATACACGAGTCGTATGCCCCTTCATGTTGCACCTAGCACATAAGAGTTCCTGGCAGGCACCATGATGATGGTAGCTGCACTTGCTGCAGTGGGAAAGGTCTCCTAGGTACGGTCTTCTTGGAGTCGGGAGGGAAGGATTTACAGGGGTATAGACTGCCTCAGCTCGTTGCCCATCGGAAGGTCCTTGAGCCGAGGTACTTCCCTCCTCTATCTTGAGTTTTCTCTTTAGTGGGTTCAGTGAAGGTTCTTGGGTGGCTGAGTATGGAAGTGTTGGTTGCTGCTAACCATTGCCAGGATTGGAAATCCCGACAGGGCTCTTGCTAACATTGGCGGTGTTAGCATTCAGGTGAGCCATGACAGCTGCTACGGCTGCTGAGACTGCAGCTTGGAACGTAGCTTCATCGAATAAGAGAGTAGGTTTCTTGCTTGTGGATTGGTTACGCTTCTTCGGTGGCATGATTTTCCTACACGGAAAGGAATAAAAGGTAATGAGAGACGATGGTTAACCCTGGACATCTCTGTCCTAAACGTATTAGGCATAATTTTTCCCGTGCCTCGGGTACTGGTCGTCTGAGTGTCGACCTACATCCCTATGATGTAGTCCTGGAAATCAAGGTAGGAGTATGAGTATCGGAAAAGGCCATAAGAAGCGAGTCGTTCCTACTAAGTTACCTTTTATACTGGGAAAGGTTTCACTCTCCGGCATGGAGAGATTTGAGAACGGTTCGGAACGAAACTGTGGAAATAGAGGCTCATGAAAGCTCATGGCTAAGCACTCTCAATAAAGGTGCGGGGATCCGCCCTAATTGTGTATCTGGCAACGGGAATCGACGATTTTCCTAACACATAGCGTGAGTAGTGTAACCACTAACTCACTAAATTGTATTATTTTACGTGTTTATTAGTGTGACGAACACGAGGAAAGGACAATTCCCGGGCTCCATGTACTGGCTCCCTCGGTCTGCCTCGTATCTTTGACTGGAATCGGCGTTGGTTTCCTTCGGGTAGTTACCTAGGGTTCTTTTCTGGTGAAGATATATTGAATTTCTACCCCGCCTTCCTTCTGATTCCAACTCTGGGTGTCACCACTTCATGATGGATGACTGGGAATCTCTGAAGTTTAGGCGAATCTCTCACCGATGTCCCTAAAAGAATATAGGCACCTGGTGAATTCAATAGTCTCGACCCCGTTCATTTATTTCCGAACCGGAAATCTTCTCAATGAACCTTCTCTGGGTCTGAATCAACTCATCTACCGAGCACTGAAGAGGATAGGGTTTTCTACAGGGTTCGTGCGAGAATGGAAATGTCTAAAGAATCCTAAGAGATTATTAACATTTCACTGTATGATCCATATCGAGTCCTGCTACGATTACACAGGGTATACAAATCATATATAGCTTAGATCCGATAGGCCTTCGAGTATGTGATACTACTCTAGAACCACATCCCAACGAGGAAAAGGAGATAGAGCGAAACCACACATTCTTAGCCTATGGGATCCTTATTATATATAACCTTAGGAGTACACCCTCTGTAGTTGTAGGTATATCAATAGGGATCTTTTTAGTTATTTACGCACGGTTGCTTATGTATTCCAAAATACCCAGATGGTATTTCAATTCTTTTTTGAGTCTTATCTTCTGGTTATGATTCTGGGATTTGTGTAGATCTTTTAGTGTTCTAAAATACTCCTATAGTATTTTAATTTTATGTTTGGCTCTAGCAATCCTAGTTGGTAAGTTTCAGAACTGTTGTACGCCACTATCACTCCCAAGCACACGTTCATCGCATCTCGGATAAATGTAGTTGATCAGGTTACATTTATCCCTGGTTTGACTGTAGTGCTCAACATCCAAAGACTTTTATTATTGTTCTTCTTGTGATACTTTTGTTCGAGTGTTAGGTTTTGGATGTTATTATACTTTGGTAAAATATGGTTATATTTTAAAGTATAATTCTTGGTCAGAGTGTTTTATCCCTTTGTGTTTATAGGTTGTATATCTTTTATGAATTGATATACTTAGCTCACTATAAACAATGCTCTGATACCAATCTGTCACACCCCAAAACCGGAACGGCGGAAACGTTCTGGGGTGGATGACGTCATGTCAAGTATCACAACACATGCATTATAGTAATCAAAGTACAACAAGACATTGCATTAATAGTAATAATTTTACATGGTTACATTAATACATCGATTCAAAGTAATACAAGTAATAGAATAGATACAACATAATGCTAAGCTATCTTCATCAACTGCTCTGGGGATGTACCTGTCTAATGCTAACCTGAGAATACAAGTTATTTGAAACGCGAGTATCAGCATTTTTACAAATGCTGGTGAGTTCATAAGTATTTAGTGACATTTATCCAAATAACTTTATAAAGTAGTAGTTTAAGTGTTTACTGTGTATTAGAGTTCTTACCAGAAAATCCTATATTTTCTTTTATCAAAGCAGTCTTCTACCAAGACTGGTCAGTGTTATGTGATAAAAAGTAGTTTTCCCTAAATTGCTATCATCATCAAATACTGAATTTGATTATTAGAGAAAGCAAGAGGCGTCAGGGAAATAACATATGCCTCAGCAGTGAGGACTGCTGTCTAAGGCAAGGAATCATGGACTCTAGGAGAGTATCGAACAAACGACACGCCTGGTTCAGTCTAACAAATAGAGACTCAGACCCCAGAAGGTACCAAATGAAAGGTACAACTGGTAAGGTCTAAAACTGTGAATAACAGACCCCAGACAGTATCAAATGAAAGATACGTCTTGCAAGGTCTAAAACAGTGAATACAGTGGATACAGTGAGTACAGTGAATACAGACCCCAGACAGTATCAAGTGAAAGATACTTCTTGTAATGTCAAAAACAGAGAAAGAAGACCCCAGACAATATCATATGAAAGATACGTCTTGTAAGGTCAAAACAGTGTGACTCCGAAATGAATTTCCAGCATACAGTGTAAATTGCTGGTGAAATACCGTTACCTTAAAGCCAATGAATTATAAGGTAACCCGGGATACTCGTTACCATACTGACTAGAGTACCAGACGCCTTACAAGCGTCTAAAATGTGACATTTGTCACCCGTTGGCTTGGTAGGCTGGGACTGTAGCTAACAGTCTGGGTGCGGGGTTGTCAATCCCGTATAGATCTATACACACAATGTCCGCTCTCCCTACAGGAGACTCTGGTTACCAACTAGACGATGGAGAAGGCCGTGTCCTGAAGATGCACCCCAAATAGTGGGTAGAGACTTCCAACTAGTGGGTTTCTAATCTAAGTGTTGAACTAGAGGTAGAGACTCTTAACTGAATTGACTGAAGAAAACCCGTATGTCTATGCTTGTGTACATAATATATAACTAATGAATCAAATGACCTTCGGATGGACATCCGATCCCACCAGACCACATCTCAACGAAGAAAAGGAAATAGGGCGGACAAGCCTTCCTATGTCCTTCAATCATTATTTATATGCATCTATACAAGCATAAACATACATCTAACTACGCTTGAGTGTGTATCAAGTGGTATCATATAGTGAAGTATAAGTGTACAGTGGAACATCTGAGTCGTGAAGTATAAGCGTATAGTGGAGCATCCGAGTCGTGAAGTGTAAGCGTACAGTGGAACATCTGAGTCGTGAAGTATAAGCGTACAGTGGAACATCCGAGTCGTGAAGTATAAGCGTACAGTGGAACATCCGAGTCGTCAAGTATAAGCGTACAAGGTGGGATAATCGAGTCGTGAAGTATAGTGTACCAAGTGTAAGTGTATCACGAAGTGGAAACGACGATAAGTGAAGTAAGAGCATCTATCAAGTATAAGCGACTACAAGTATAAGCGAAATAGAGACAATACCAAGTATAAACGCATCACAAAGTGAAAGCGTTATCGAGTAGGAGTTTAAAAATAAGTAGAGGTGAAACAACAGTAATTAACAAGTAAAAGTATACATGAAAACCTTGGAAAAACCTTTATACTCAGGGAAAATCGCATTTGTATTCTTTGGTAACATAAGTGTGAAAACCTTTAGAAATCTTTGGGAATCTTTCATTAATCAGTTTGAAAATGGAACTTTGATAAAGTAATAAAAGTAAGAACTTGAACAAGTGAAAACCCTTTTTTTGAAAGCCATTTATAGTGTCCTACTCGGTAAAACAGTGTACAGTGGTAAAATCTTGTGCATGCAGGTTATCAATCACATGTGATTGATATGATAACTGGCATGTTTAACTTGTATTCCCCCCTATAAAACATGTAAAAACATTTAAAAGGTTCATTCAGGGGTATGAACTCACCTGGTGTAAGTAGGTCCGACGAAGGTGCCGTTTGGGCGTTCGGTGTCAAGCAAGGACTTGAACACACACAAAGACCTATTTAACATATGATAACATATGTTCACATACAATTAGTATATTTAATACTAATTAAACAAATATACACGCTCAAAGGAGCAGAAAACACTTTGGATAAGTGTTTGGGTGTCCCGGGTAGCGTCTAAAGGTGTGTATGGCTTAGGAATGGAGTTTATTATCCGAGAGTAAACTCCCAAAGTTGTGTTTACGGCCCAGGGGACATCTCACCATGAGTTTACGGCCGTAAACTCATGGTGAGGGTATCTAGTGTGTTTTAAGGCTTCTACTTGTTCATGGGATTATTCTAAGTACTTTTCCAAAAAGGCATGAGTGGGTTTAGGGTCTTTAAGGGCACTATAATGGAGTTTACTGCCTAGGGACAACTCCTAAGGGAGTTTACGGCCGTAAACTCTCACCCCTTGAGTTTTGTGAAGTTTCAAGCCCTTATATCACTTCTAGTAATTTATTCAAGGCTATAGGGGTGTTTGGGGTTCCAAAGGGGTCTCCTTTAGAGTTTATGGTCCAAATGACCAACCCTTGAGAGTTTACAGCCGTAAGCTCTATGGCTTGTCCGTGAACTCTCATACACCCACCAATCTTTGAGTTTAAGCCCTTAAATCCTTCCTAGCATTTTATAGAAATAGTCTAAGGTCATTTGGGGGGCAAAAACCACACTTTGGGCATGTTTTGGAGTGTTTACGGCCTTGGTATAAACCTGGGCTGTAAACTCCTTTTCCCCCTTCATTTTGATGTGTTTAATTGATCCAAACCCCAAATACTAAGTCCCTAAATTATGTATGAAGCCTAAGGGTGTTTTAGGAGTGTGTTTGGGGCTTTTTGACATGGTTTTGAGGGGTTTACGGCCTAAGCATGTGCTTGGGCTGTAAACTCTCTTTTATGCCCTAAATCATTGTGATTTAATGTTTAAACACTCCAAGACAAGTTCCTTAATTGGTTCCTAGGCTTAAAGGGGCAAGTTTGGGTCATTTTGGCCACATATAAGGGGTTTACGGCCTAAGGAGGATCTTGGGCCGTAAACTCCTTTTCAACAGCTTCCAAGTCCGATTTCTAAGCTATAAACATGAATCAATATGTTTAGAATAGGCTAGGGTAAGCGGACTTACAATTTGGAAGCGTTTGGTTGCGGATTTGGGGCGAAAACGGGCGAAAACGAGTCTAGAGAGAGAGTATATAGAGAGAGAGTGTAAAAAGTCTCCAATGGACTCCACTCACCCTTATATAGGGTTCCAAGTCGGGGCTCAATGGAATTTTACCCGATACTGCCGTTAAACGGGGCTTTTGGTCGCACCTGATTTAGTGGTCGTAATAATAAAACTCAGCATTTTCCAAATAAATGGATATGTGTGTTAAGTGCTTTTATTTTCTTTTACGACGACTTACGGCATAATAAGTGTAAACAAATGGAATGTTTATTGAATTGACGACCTCTAATTAACGGAACTTTTATAAACTGGAATATTCCGTTAACGGTAACGGGGAAAATGTAACGGGACAACTTGGGTTGTGACACATTGTCGGTGGTCGACGAGGCCGAACAAATGGGAGGGAGAAGCAGCGATTATTCGTCGGTCGGATTCTCAAACCAATGTGTTCTCCTGGGTTCAACGGTTTGAAGGGAAGAACATGATGGGGAAGGGGATCAGCGAGGGTCGATTGGGTCCGAAGAGATGGAGAGCGTGAAGAAGCAGCGAAGACATTAATTGTGACTGGTTCATTAGGCGTGATAAGAGAGGATATGGTTTCAATTTTTGACCAATTCAATTTCGAGATGAGTTTCGTTAGCTTCACATCCGATATTTAAGGGATAAGAATCACATTCGATATTTAAGGGATAAGAATAAACAAACTTGAAATTTCGAAATTAGATACACATCAATCTTATCTTAAATTTAAAAGTTCAAAATATGATCTTTGACTTTTTAGTCAAATGCTGAATTTTAAGTCGTACAAGCCCTTAGGCACTGTTTACAATCATTTTAAGCATTGAGTAATCTTGGATATTGGTTTGATCAATATTATAAAAAGTCAAAATAATAATCACGGTTTCTTGACTAAGTCCCAAGTATAGTTACATTTCCTATATTTTTGGTGATTTAATCCACTATAAATTACCAAAGCTTCATATCCTATAATCCTGAAACCGTAAATCTGTGATCATCCAAAACCCTAATATCTAAAATTCATTCTTTTGCTCGATTACCACAAAAGAAAAATAATCATTGTTCTTTGTGAATTTGATTGGTTTGTATGTGTGTGTCTTTTGCACACATAAGCCGCAACAGGTATGTGTTATTTGTGAATTCACATAATTTGTATGCGTGTTTGTGTTTTTTTGGCCAATACATAAACTCACCCTCAATCTCTCTCGGATCCTGCAGAAAAAAAAACATAATAGGTATGTTCAATGGTGTTTGTGACTGTATGTGACTGTGTGTGCATGTGTTTACATACACAATATAACTCTTTCTCTCTTTCTCTCTCTCTCTCTCTAATACAACAGAATGCAAATACAGAAATATACAAACTCCTCTCTCTCTCTATCTATATTTTCTTTAATGTTGTCTATGTTTTTTGTGTTAACAGGATCTGATCTCGGTTCCTGCAGAAAAAACAAACATATCATGTATGTTAAATGGCGTTTGTGACTGTGTGTGCTTGTGTTTACATACTAACACAATATAATTCTTTCTCTCTCTCTCTTTCTCTTTCTCTCTCTCTCTCTCTCTCTTTCTCTAATAAAATAAAAAAAATACATATATATATATATATATATATACAAACTCCCTCTCTCCCTCTCTCTCTCTCTCTCTCTCTCTCTTATCTTTAATGGTGTCTTTGTGTTTTTTGTGTTAACAGGACCGAAATATTCAGCATTTTAGCCTTCTTTTTTTCCCTACACTCTCTCCTTCTCGGTTCCTACATAAAACATAAATCTTATTAGGTAATTTCTTTGTGAAATGTAATTAATATACATTATAACTCTCGTTAGTTGAATGCTTGTGTTTTTTGGTTACATGTCCAGAAACATATACATAAACAGGTAGCAGACATATTGCCTCTCTTTCTCGGTTCATGCATAACAAATATATTAGGTAATTTTATCTACAATTTTTTCAATATTCGTACTTTCTTTCTAAAAATAGGGTGTTAGGTGAAACACTTTTTTTTTTTTTTTTTTTTTTTTTTTTTTTCAATTTTAGGGTTTTTTGCAAGTTATATGTTCAGGGTAATGGATGTTGAGGTTGTTGATGACCAGTTATGTGATATCATTGTGTGTGATATATGTGGAGATGTAGGCTATGAACACTTACTTGCTATATGTAGTAGATGTATAGATGGCGTCGAACACACATATTGTATGTAGAGCATTAAAGATGAAGTAACTAAAAATGATTGGTTATGTGAAGATTGAAAATTTGTTGATGTTTACGATATTACAAGGGTTCAAGTGGAACCATTCAACAATCAAACCACCAAATATAAAAATGAAAAGAAGTTTTTGAATACATAAACAGAAGATGAAAAGCAAATAAAAATTCCAAAATTATCCCTACAAGATGAACTCATTATAGTTTCAAATAAGCAAGTTATGAATGAAGAAGATTTCATGCAAAACGAAATTCCATAACTACCCTTGGAACAAGAATACATTATCTATGGAAATGAGAATGCACAAATGAATTAGTGGATGAACTATGGCCAACAGATGATCGTTGGCATCAATGGATCTCTCTTGGGTGAATACAAAAAATAGATGAAGACCTTTACATCAGTATAATCTAATATAAATTACAAATATATATTAGGTTGATTATTGTGACATACTACTTTATGAAGGTTTAAATTCAAATAATAGTAATGTACTTTGTATTGGTTGATTATTATAGCACCCTACTTTTGTTTTATCAAAGTTCTTTCATTTTTATTTACGGGGCTGTTTGGTATTATATTTATATTCATTGGTTTTTATAGTAATAAAGCATATTATTGAAAGTACATTACTATAAAACTACTTTTCACAAGGCAACATGTGTTTTATAAGAAAATTAAAGTACAATGTTATAAATTGAATACTTTTCAAAGTAATATACTTACATAACAGAGAATTGTATTAAAGGGATGTTTGGTATTAATTGTAAACTCATGGGCTGTTTTGGTAAATAATTATATATTGCCAATGAATATATAATTATTTACCAAAACAGCCCATGAATTTACAATTAATACCAAACATCCCTTTAATACAATTGTCTGTTATGTAAGTATATTACTTTGAAAAGTATTCAATTTATAACATTGTACTTTCATTTTCTTATAAAACACATGTTGCCTTGTGAAAAGTCGTTTTATAGTAATGTACTTTCAATAATATGCTTTATTACCATAAAAACCAATGAATATAAATATAATACCAAACAGCCCCGTAAATAAAAATGAAAGAACTTTGATAAAAACAAAAGTAGGGTGCTATAATAATCAGCCAATACAAAGTACATTACTATTATTTGAATTTAAACCTTCATAATTTATCTTATCCATTTATTTATCCCAAACTTATACTATTTATCCTTTATTTGCATGGATGGTAAAACAAAGTTGGCATATTCCTCTATTCCCGAAGAATTACTCGAACTCTTCACATCTCGAAACGAATGATGCAAGACCTTTAGACACATGATACGAGCATACAACAAATTTTCATTCACATCAATAGGCGTGAATGTGAATAAAAAATGACAAATATGACATCTGGAATATACACTTTTTGTGTGAATGGAGGAATATATCATATAATCGATCAGTTAATCCCAAGGAATGGAAAACCTCGGTACTTACAGTCGTATTTTTACAATGCTGATTATGAGATGTCACATAGACTCAAATGGAAGAATATTGATAAACAATTTGCTCAAAAGTTGTGTAACATATGGATTCCCAGGTATTATATTTTGTTCCTTTATTTCTTTGGGTATTGTGGGGAGACTCGGCGAGTTGGCGTCCAAACTCGCCGAGTATGGTCGCGGATTCGTATGCGAGCTCACAACTGGACTCGGCGAGTTCACGAGTGGACTCGGCGAGTCCACGCTGTTTAATGAAACCCTAATTTCCAGGGTTTGAGACCTATTTAAAGGCCCTTAGGGCCATCATTTGCGGCCACCAACCCCTAGAGAGAAACCCTAAGAGATCTAGAGCGTTTGTGAGGAAGGAGAAGCCATTCTTAATCCTTTTTGTGGGTGTTTTTGCAAGAAGGAAGTGACCAAGGAAAGAGGAGGCTGAAGGAGGTGCGATTTTGGTGGTTTTTGAGCTCATAGAGATTGTATTGAGGTATTATTCTCGAACCTTCTTCAGTTTTGGTGTTGATCCTTTGTGTTAGGGTTTTCTAACCCTTTTAGAGGTTGATTAAGTAGAGCATTTGGTCCCTTCTCGAGTTTGTGTTCGGGATCTGGACCCAAAGAGGTCCAGAGGCCTTAACCATTGGATCTTTATGAGTCATTTTGGGAGTCATGAGCTTGGGATGTCATTTTTGGGGCTAAATCACCATTTTGGACCATTTAGATGTTATATGAGTGCCAAGGTCCGAACATTACGTGATTATCAAGCTTGGGGAGGCCAGATCTATGATTGTATGGAGCAGATCTGACCTCTGGAGTTGTATAGAGTTTGTGCATGGCATGAACTCGCCGAGTCCGAAGAACAGACTCGGCGAGTAGTATGAAGGTTGCCCGTTAATCACCCAGTGAGTGGACTTGCCAAGTTGGGGAATAACTCGGTGAGTCAAGGAGAGTCAGGGGAGACTGAGTTCAAGTGGAACTCGCCGAGTTGTTCTTAAGACTCGGCGAGTTGAGTCGGGGTGGCCCCGCGATTCATGCCAGGTGGAACTCGTCGAGTCAGTGGAAGAACTCGATGTGCCAAGAGGGGGACTAAGAGAGCCAGTGGACACGTGTAGACTCGCCAAGTCGCCCTAGTGCACTCGACGAGTCGGGTCAAGTTTGACCATTGACCTTGTTGATTTTTAGGGTTGAGTACAGTTGTATTTATGGGAGTATTTACTTTATGTGATTAGGCGGAGGCTAGATCACATTTCTTCCGAGTCAGATACTTACCGAGACACCGAGGTGAGTCTTCTCACTATACGTTACCTAGAGTGGTATATTGTGTGGACCAGAGGGTCTTACATGCTATGTATGAGAATATGTGCTATGTGTTATGTGTATGTTGTATGATGTTATAGACCGGACCGAAGGGTCCAACGATACAGACCGGGCCGGAGGGCCCAACAAGCTATGACCGGACCAGAGGGTCCAACGAGCTACGGGACTGGAGGGTCCCGCTGAGACACAACGACCGGAAGGTCGTATTATAGCCTCGAGTGGCGTATTTGTTGTATGCGGTAGTTTGGGGAACTCGCTAAGCATTTATGCTTACAGTTGTTGTGTTATGTGTTTCAGGTACTAGTGATGAGCGCGGGAAGGCGCCGGCATGATTCGTACACACACGCGTTGGAGTTTATGTTTGAGATTCTGGGGAGATGTTTTGTGATGATAAAAATTGATACAATGTGTTTTGACAATATTTTATGAGTGAATGAATGTTTTAAAAATGAAAAATTGTTTTGAAAATTTACATTGTTACAAGTTGATCCGTGTTCTTGCCACAACCCCCATATGTGCAAATATTTCGAAGACTTGCCGATCTGGGGCCGCTTGACAATTACAGAGTCACTTTGAATGCATCAGTAGAACTTGACTAAAGGGTATACAACAGACCGACCACATCTGAGGTACCATAATAATTATTGTCTACTAATTATAAAAAAAAATATCAAGTATGACATACAACTGTATATATATTACACACCATATATAATCATATCGTTTCCATAATAAAAATTCCAGGTCACTGGTATTTGGATTGAAGGTAACGACAACATAGCCGCATATAAACGAAGTATTATCATGTATGGTAGATTCGAAAAATCACGAACAATTCAATCTTACTGGGGATGTTATGATCAATTGTGTTATCCTTCATTTTTTCCTAATGGTGAGCCTGGATGGCATTCTAATATCCAAAGACATGGATTTCCCATCAATAATATTATTAACGACGATGAAGACATCCATGATGATTTAGAAGGTACACATATCATAAATTTTTAAATTTTAGTTAAATTAACAAAGATTGCATGTTTGTAAAAATCATTAATTTTTTTTGTTCACAACATCAACATTGTGTACAAAAGGAGGGCGGAATATTGTAAGTATGCAGGAGTACTATTGCTATAAGTTTCAAATCCGGTCAAATTATAATGTAATTTTGTTAGGAGGGAGATTACTACAACAGTTTGTAGTAGATATCTACCTTGCATGAAATTGACCCCATCCGATAAAAAAATTTCATTCCGTTTTCAACGTAGGCAATTCCCAATAGCAGTTTGTTTCACTATGACCATTAACAAAAGTTAAGGACAGTCATTATCAAATGTTGAATTATACTTGCGTAGACTTGTCTTCACCCATGGTCAGTTATATGTAATTATTTCTCGTGTAACAAGAAAAAAAGATTTAAAGGTACTCATATGTGACGAGGAAGGTGGTTCAACTAATAAAACAAAAAACATTGTCTACAAAGAGGTCCTGCAACGTTTATAGATATTTATCGATTTTAATGTTTCTTCTTCACATTTCAATAATAACAATAGTCATAAACTTTCTTTTATAATTATTATGCAATATATATATATATATATATATATATATATATATATATATATATATATATATATATATATATATATATAAATGTTTTTATATTTTTTCTGTTTAACGCGGATTATAATCTAGTTTTTTTTTCTAATCTACAATTATGTGGGATAGTTTGTTTTTTTAGTTATAAGACGGAAAGATAAACATTTTGATTTGAGTACTAATAATTGATGATGTTGCAAGTTGTTTGATGTCATTGGTAAAAGTATAAGCAAAAGTGATGCGAAAATGTATATAGATTTTATATAATTACATACGTATTTTTCACTTCGAACAATATAAAGAAAAATTATGTAATGGTGGATTCAATTCATACAATTAATGTATTTAACGAGTTTTCGTTCTAAGATTCCGTTGGCTTTATTATTCTAGGTGATAAGTGATGTGCAATTTATATACCATTTAGTTTTAAATTTATAATCTTAACCAATTTAACTAACTAATTGCACTTAAACAATGTATCTAGTTAAATTTATAGAATAGTTTAGGTAAGTTAGATGTCGAACATAGGGAACAGATTTAGCTAATAAAATAATTACTAAAAATTAATCTAAATACAATAATTAAAAATAGTTTTCTTTTATCTAATTTTGCAAGTTCATATTAACTTAGAACTAATCACTAAACTAAAAACGATTGTAAAGAAGATTTAGAAGACACTTCCGTTTAGCTTCGTATCCCCCCATTTTCCTATGTGTAGTTTCTAAGTATTGATTTCTTCAGTTGGTTACCATCACATTAAAACCCTAGCTGCCAACATCGCACAAGACAATTTATTTTGAGCTTCTCCATTACAACAAGACCGCAATGCATGTATTTTTGTCTAAATTTTCTTATCAACTTCCCAAATTCTAAGTAATTACGATCATTATAAACACTTTCCCACTTCTTTTGAACAACATTTATTTTATGCATTCTTCCAAATATATCCTCAAAAATCTTTCTTAACATCAAAGTAATTTTTTGTTAAACCCCCAAACATACATATAGAAAAATAACCTAGAAAGAAAAATTACAATAAATAATAACTTGGCAAATTGCTTTATTCTTAAGACTTTGATTTTTGGATTTCTTGAACTTTTCTTCATAATATTTCTTAATCTTCATAACTATGTAGACTCTTATTCACTCAAACTTTGAGAACCTTTTATTCTTTTGTATTTTCTTTCTTTCTTTTTTTTTTTTCACTAAAAATCCTAAAAATAAAAACTTATTCTTAACCAAGAGAACTTAACTTCAACCTTTATTCGTTAGAGGTATCATTCTAAACTGCAATGACTATATAAGCTCTCCTAGATACATTTCAGGTACAAGATGTTAAACATATTATGTCCCTTAAACTAAGCAAGGTCGTGCTTTTGTTCCATGATTTCACTGGGATTGGGAAGCCACAAATACACTAGAGCATATATTAGCTTAAATAAACATTGAAACTCGCATCAGATCGTCCCACACAATACTATCAACCTAGATCTCAACACAACAATAAAACGATTATTTTTAACTACATTCAATTTTTAGACCATTATTTCAAGTCTTTCTAAATTTTTTAAAAATTTAGTCATTTTCATTTTTAAAATTCTCATCAGTGTGCTTGCATTCCTAAATTCAACCCCCTACCCAACACTTAGTTGACGCAATGTCCTCATTGCATACTTAAACAATTAAAGAACGTGAAAGTAAAAAGGAGAAATTGTAACAGACTCCCTTGGGATAGTAGTGGCGAGATCAAATTCTTGAAAGTGTGTTGAAAGGTTTGAACATCTTGAATTCACACTGGAATTGGACTTCTACAACTACTCATGTATGCGCCAATAAAAATGTAAAAAAAATCATATGTAACATCCATAAATTTCACAAAAAATTTAAACTTTTTCAAACATCCAAAAATCATTATTTATTACAAAATGTTTCCAAAATAGTTTCATATCAGAGTATCCCATAAATCAAAATCATAAAATGTGAGGAGGTGCACGATCACGCCTTCGCCTTCCCGTGATCATTCGATGTACCTGAAACAAAATCCAAAACAATAAGCCCGAAGCTTAGTGAGTTCCCTCAAAATACCGATATGTAACAAATAGCACACATAATAACAACATGTAATGGGTCCACAACTTCACGGACTAGATTACCCTCGAGCCCACAGTATGAGTCTGGCTTGCCTTTCAGACCCACAACTCACATTTGGCTTGCTCCCGAGCCCACAACATAAGTCTGGCTTGCTCTCGAGCCCACACCTTATGACTGGCTTGCCCCTTCTGTCTTAAGACTAGAATTTAAATCATTAGCCCTCAGTGTGAGTCTGACATGCTCTCATGGCCGTCAGCTCGCATCTGGAATGCTTAGGAGTCCTCAGTATGAGTATGGCATGCTCTTCCTGGCCCTCAGCTCATATCTGGCATACTCCAGGGTTTGTTGGTTACCGTACGGAGCAGTACAACCTCAACCCTACCCACACAACATTACACAACATGTCGACATGTAAGAGCTAAATGCACATACAGATAATCAGACAGTATCACAGGTAGTCCTACAAGCCTACCAGACTAGCATATCAAACTAGCATGTATAACTAACTCATACTCAACATATCAACGACTACTAGAATATTAGATCCAATGGGCCAGCCTTGGTGCCTTCGACCCCTAAGTATAGTGAGGACATCTCACCTCACAAATGTCGAACTGAATTGGAAAGATCAAACTCCCGAAAAACGGCTCCAAACTCAAACACCTACAACCACCAATGAACCAATTTCATCAAGTCCCAAATTACCAAAATACCCTCAGAAGTCAAACTTGGTCAAAGTAAAAGTCAACGGTCAAGGTCAACAATCCATGTTGACCCAACTCGTCAAGTGCAGCTCACAGACTCGTCAAGTTCCTTCAGAACTCAGAAAACCGAGAAAGCCTGAGTCAACTCGCCGAGTTACCAAGTAACTCGTCGAGTCCATGTAGCATCCAAAATATCAGGAAAACCCTAAGCAACTCGTTGAGTTATCTCGCCAACTCGCTGAGTTCACTCTGAATCCAGAAAACGGGTAAACCTTAACCAGCTCGTCAAGTTGGCTATGCAACTCGTCGAGTTCTTCCTGTCTTAATGTGTTCATCCCTTTCCAATCAATTCCAAGGCCCCAAACTACAGATCTAGCTTCATGGAACTGAGATACCATGTAAAGTTGCCAACTTTACGTGCATGCAAGGCCTCAAAGGGAGTAAAACACTAAATCAAGCTTTAGGAAGAGGTTTTGGGCATGGAGAAGGGCCAAAGCTTCAAAAAGCTTGAGTCTTTATGTCCATGAGGGCCTAGAGGAGTCCAGATCTGAACTCCTAACTTCAATACTTGCCCAATACTAGAAATTCCTCAAAAATAAGCCAGAAATGACCCTAAACTTTTGAATGGAGAGATTTAACATGAAAATGATCAAGGTAGTGGCTTTTTACCTTCAAATGAATGCCAAAACGAAGTAGATGCTGGATCTACAAGCTCTTTCTCGTTCCAAGCTCCTCAATGTTCAAGTCTCTTCAAGAAAAACAGCAAACGCACACTTTTAGCCTCTTACACACTCAAAATAGGAGGTTAGCTCGATTAGGTTTTGCTTCTGGATGTGAAACATGGTAAGGAGGCTGGAAGGATCACTTAAGGTCCTTTAAATAGGGTGCAAACCTAAAAATTAGGGTTTTCATGCACAGCCTCTACTCTTTGAGTTGGGGTCCTCCAACTCGTCGAGTAGGTTCGATAAACCACGATGCCTGATCAGTCTCTACACGACGAGTTGGGGCATCCAACTCATCGAGTAGGTCTAAAAATATAAATATAAAGCTTTAAATTTTATACCTAGGAGTCGGGATGTTACAATTCTCCCCCACTTGAACTAGACTCCGTCCTCGAAGTCTGCTGCGGTGAACAACTCCAGATAATGCTCTCGTATCTCTGCCTCCAGCTCCTAAGTGCACTCAGATCCCCTCTGATGCTCCCGTTGTACCTTTACCAAAGGCACCTCCTTGTTCCGTAGAACCTTCAATTTCCTCTCCAGAATTGCCACTGGCCTCTCCACGTAATTGTAACAACATAAATTTTCCAACCAAAAATTTCAATTTAAAAACACATTTATCTCAATAATAAAATCACAAAACATCACAATGTCAAATTGTCAATTCTTATATTAAAAACTGTTCATATATCAAAACTCTAGGATCCTCCAATTCATAACTCAATCGTTGATGTGTGTGTAAAATCAAGCCGGCGCCTTCCCGTGATCCATAGAAGTACCTGAAACACATAACACATAATGCGGTAAGCACAAAGATTAGTGAGTTCCCCAAAATACCAAACATAACTCATTAGACACTCTAGGCTATAACTCAATAAGACCCTCCGGTCAATGTGTCTCAGTGGGACCCTCTGGTCCCAACTCAATAACTCATAATAACAATATTCAACATAAATCACAAAGACATAATGCAGAATATCACAAAACACAGATAAGCACATAAGACAGCTCAATCACGCAAGGATACCACTCTTGGTAAGTATAGTGAGAATACTCACCTCATAAGCTAGCAAGTAAAAGTCTCGTACTTGGGAATCTCGAACTAGCTTCCGCCTAACACATTGGATAAGTATCTCTAATCAATACTCCACTCATACTCAAATACACCAAAGGTTTCTCTCTCATTCTCTCTAACTCTTGGAATGGGTAAAAGACCATTTTACCCCTCCATGGTCTCCATTACTTATGTTGACCAAACCCTAAAGTCAACAGAAGAAAATCTCGAGTCAATAGTCCCAGTTTGACCTGACTCGCCGAGTGCACTCTTGTGACTCGCCGAGTCCAGCCGTCCCTCAGAAGTCTTCGTGAAGGTCCAACTCATCAAGTTAACCCCTAACTCGCCGAGTTACAACATAGCCAGCTCATCGGGACAAACCCTAATAGACTCGTCGACTCGGCTCCTCGACTCGGCGACTCTATTCAGAATCCTTCCTCATTCAGACAATTTCAAGTCAGAAAACCTTCCCAAAATCTAGATCTACACTCTTAAGGCTAGTTTATTACGTAAAGTCACAGGCTTTATGTCCATGCATGACACTTAGGGCTTGAAATTCCAAAACATACCTTAAAAAGGGTTTTTCACTCAAGATCATTATTATGGCTGAATAAAGTAGGGACTTTTGGACTCTAGGGACCTCACATGGTCCAGATCTGAAGTCCAAACCTCTATATGAACTTAAAACACTCTAGGTCCTCATTTTAGATAGAAAAAGCCCTAAAATCTCAAAATCATGAGATCTACTCAAGTGCAAGCTTTATACCTTTCCCAGAAGCTTTGAGGTGAAATAGCCATGGATCTAGCAACTCATTCTCGTCCCTTGCCTTCGAATCCTTCTCTTCTCTTCAAAAGATGCACCAAACACTCAAGGTTAGCTCAAAACTCTCTCTCTCTCTCTCTCTCTCTCTCTCTCTCTATCTATCTATCTATCTATCTATCTATCTATCTATCTATCTATCTATCTATCTATCTATCTATCTCTCTCTAAGCTCACAGGCCGATTAGGGTTTACTCTCAGGGAAGTATAGCCGCAAATGAGGCTATAAGAACCCTTAAATAGGCCCCAAACTTGGGGCTTTAGGGTTTCTCATCACGACGTCTACTCGGCGAGTCGGCTCTTGGATTCGTCGAGTAGGTCATTAATCCCACGTGGCACATCACAACTCTACTCGACGAGTTGTAGCACCGAATCGTCGAGTAGCTCAATAGTCCTCAAAATAATTAAATAAATAAACAATATACATGGAAGTCTGGATGTTACAGTAATTCAGGGCTCATCGACCTGAATATCATCTAGTGACACCACTGCCTCCTCATCTAATATGCACTTTCACAATTACGAGACGTGGAAAGTGTTGTGAATCTAACTGAGCTCCTCCGGAAGATCTAGTCGATATGCCACCTTGCCAACCCTGCCAATAACCCAAAAGGGTCCAATGTATCGGGGTCCCAACTTTCCCTTCTTCCTAAAGCGGATCACACCCTTCCAGGGTGAGACCTTCAGCAATACCATATTGTCGACCTGGAACTCCAACTCGGATCGGTGTCGGTCGGCATAAATTTTCTGCTGACTCTAAGCAGTCTGCAACCACTGCCTGATCTGCTAGATCATCTCGGTAGTCTGCAAAACTACCTCGGTCCGACCCATCACCCTATGACCAACCTCGCCCCAACAGACCGAGGTACCGCACCTTCATCCATACAACAACTCGAAGGGTGGAGCATCAATGCTGGAATGATAGTTGTTGTTGTAGGAATACTCTACAAGAGGTAGTTGGGAATCCTAGCTCCTACCAAAGTCAATGACTTAGGCTCTCAACATATTCTTGAGGGTCTGTATGGTCCGCTCACTCTGGCCATCTATCTGTAGATGATAAGCCGTATTGAAATGCAGGCGCGTGCCCAGCTGCTCATGGAACTTCTGCCAGAAACGTGAGGTGAACCGAACATCACAGTCTGGCACGATAGAGACCGGAACCCCATGGCGAGCAACGACCTCGTGGATATACACGTCAGCTAGCTTCTCGGCCGATGAGTTCTCCTGGATGGGCAGAAAATGAGCACACTTCTTCAATTGATCCACGACGATCCATATAGCATCATATCCCTTCGCTGTCCTTGACAACTTGGTGATAAAGTCCATCGTAATTTGATCCCATTTCCACATGGGAATCTCCAGAGGCTACAGCTTGCCATGTGGCCTCTAGTGCTTGGCCTTGACCATCCTGCAGGTCAAGCACCTCTCGATGTACCAAGCAATCTCCCTCTTCATACACGACCACCGGTAACTCAAACTCAGATCCCGGTACATCTTGGTGGCCCTGGGTGAATAGAGGAGCTAGACTTATGAACCTCCTCCAGTACAATCTGTCTGACCCCACCAGACATCGGAACCCATACCCAACCACAATGGGTCATCAATCCCCTACTATCCTGCACAAATCGGGTGATCTCGCCCCTGATCCTCTCAAGCTTCTAGTTCTCTTGCCACACACCCTCAACCTAAGCTTCCCTAATCAAGCTCACAAGTGGAGAATCCAAAAATATCCTCATACATGCTGCTGGAACAGACGATCCCGCCGAATTGTAGCTCAGGGCGTCTGCAACCACGTTCACTTTACCCGGATGGTAAAGGATCTTGTAGTCATAATCCTTGACTACGTCCAGTCACCTGCTCTGCCTCATGTTCAAGTTTGGCTGACCCATGATGTGCCTCAGACTCTTGTGTTCCGTGTATATGGTACATCGGACACCATAAAGATAATGTTTCCAAATCTTGAGAGTGAATACCACCACTCCCAACTCCAGATCATGTGCGGGATATCTCGTCTCATGCGGCTTCAGCTGCCGTGAAGCATAGGCTATCACCCATGCTCAATGCATAAAGACTGATCCCAATCCGGTGATCGATGCCTCACAGAACACCTCGAAATCCTCACTCCCTCAGTGAGTGTCAGCACTGGCGCCTCGCAAAGTCGTTGTCTCAGCGTCTCAAATGTAGTCTACTGCTCAGGGCCCCACTGGAAGTCAACGCTCTTTCTCGTCAGATGAGTGAGGGGTACCGTAATCTTGGAGAAATCATGTATGAATCTCCAGTAGTACCCTGTCAATCTCAAGAAGCTTCTGATATCCGAGGGAGATTTCGGAACCTCCCACTGCATAATCGCCTCGATCTTGGTCGGATGGACCAAAATCCCCTCCTAGTTAATGAGATGACCAAGGAATTGAACCTATCATAAGCAAAACTTGCACTTCGAGAACTTGGCATATAGTCGTTGTCGCCTCAAAACTCCCAATAACTCAAGGAGATGCTCCTCATGATGCTCTCTGGTCTTGGAGTATACCAAGATGTCATCTATAAACACAATGACCGAGCGATCAAGTATCAGACTGCACACCTGATTCATTAGGTCCATAAATACTTCTGGCGTGTTGGTGAGCCCAAACGGAATCACCATGAACTCGTAATGTCCATAACAAGTCTGGAACGTGGTCTTCTCCACATCCTCCTCCCTAACCCTGAACTGATGCTATCCTGACCTTAGGTCTATCTTGGAGAACCAAGATGCTCCCTGCAACTAATTGAAAAGATCATCTATCCTCGGGAGTAGGTAACGGTTTTCACCGTCAACTTGCTCAACTTCCGGTAGTCAATGCACATCCGGTGTGAACCATCCTTCTTCTCGACGAAGAGAATCTGAGTTCTCCATGGAGAACTGCTCGGACGAATGAACTGCTTGCCCAACAGTTCCTACAATTGTGATGACAACGTTTGCATCTCGGGTGGTGCCAATCGGTATGGAGCCTTGGCGATAGGAGCTGCACCTGGCAGTAGTTCAATCGTGAACTCGACCTGCCTCTTCGGAGGCACTCTGGCTAATTCCTCTGGAAACACATCAATGAACTCTCTGAAAACTGGAACATCCGAAACCGAAACCGGATCCCTGACCTGCATATCCACCACATACACCAAGTATCCCGCACACTCGTGTTGTTATACTGTTGGGCCCTGGCGGCTGAGCAAAACCGTGAACCTAATCTCATGCCCTTGTCGTAGATAACCAGTTCTCCCCCACTTGGGGTTCGAACTACCACCCGCTGACCCTCACAGTCGATCATGGCACCATAACGACTCATCCAGTCCATACCTACTATCACACACACATCCTCTATAGGAATCAGAATCAAGTCTATTGGGAAGGATACCCTAAATATCTCCAAAACGCAATCCCGATAGACTGAAGAAGCAGAAACCCCGAGTTCGTTGGCTATAGAGACTCGCAACGGACACTCTAGCTCTCCTACAGGCAAACCAAACTCCCTACAGAACGATCGTGAGACAAATGACCGACTCGCCCCTGAGTCAAATAATACCAAAGCAGGTAAGGAGTTCACTAATAATGTACCTAATCATTGGTACAAACATATAAGCATAAAACATATATAATCAATAAGACAAAGGATAGAAACATACCAGCCACCATATCCAGTGTTGTCCTGGCCTCCTCGGCTTTAAGCTAAAAGGCACATCCCCGAGCCCTCGGGGGTTCTGCTCTACCCTGACCCCCGTCAGTAATCGTAAGTGTAGCTGGTGCGGGAGCGTGCGTCGGCTTGGCGGCTAGCAACGGACAGTTGGCCTTCACGTGGCCAATCTGCTCATAATGTTAACATATCCTTACACTCAGAACCGGGGCAGGCTGGCGACAATCCCATGCATAATGCCCCTCCTTGCCACATGTGTGGCACCCTCTACCAGATTGGAAAACCCTAGAATGAGCCTTCCCGCACTTCCTGTTGGAACCTGAAAGTGAACCTCAAGCAATCCTAAGTTGACATTCTGAAGCTCAGACATTTCAGAGTAGATGTTCTGGAGTCAATTATGAAGGAGTAGTCCAGAACTTAGTACGGACCAGAAAAGAAAGTGAAGAGAAGATTGAAGACATTCTGGAGTGACTCTCACGTCCGGAATGAACACTGATCCGGAAGAACCTTATTTTGTCTTAAAGTATTTATTGTATTTGTACTTGTTTTGATGTAACGATTCATAGGACTTAGTCTATTATCTTATTTTCCGGTCTTATGTAAACACTTGGGTTAATTCGTTGTAACTTTTACTCCTATATAAAGGAGCATTCAATACAAGTCAACAACAAATATTTCATTTGCTTTTGGCATCTTTACTAAGTTCATTAAAACGTTCTTGTTGTTCTTCATTTATTAACTTTACTTTGATAATTTACTCTCTCATTCTTCACTTAAATGCCTTGATCATTTGTTGAATATTCTATCTAAGACTTGACCGGTCTTTCTAGGCTAGACTTGAACTATTATTAGCAAGCATACATTGATCTTAAGCATTTACTCAAGGTTTGACTTCTCAAACCTTGTCCTTACGCATCAATTTTGTTCTCACAATTGGTATCAAAGCTTGAGTGGTTGTCCTTTGAATCCATAAAGATCAGATTATAATTGATTTGAAATCACCTTGGTGTTTCAATCATTTCTGTGTCAAGGATAAAATTTCTTCTATATACCACTTTAGCTTGAAGATATCTTAACTTCAATGGCTGCTTCTAATCCTCAGCAAATGATTTCAATGCAAATTGCAAATAGTGTGTGTGGACGTGCCCCATTACTAGTTGTGGAAGAATATGATCACTGGAAAGTTAGAATTGAAATATTTTTACTTCCCAAAGATAAAGGTGAAGAAATCTGGAGATCCGTCACAAAAGGTCCACATGTTCCTATAAGAACTGTTGTAAGAGATGCAGTTGCTCAGCTCATGCGTCCTCTAACTGCTGATGATATCGAGAAGCTACATGCTGATCAAGTTGCTTTCTCAGAAATGGTGTTTGGTGTTCCTCCTTCACTCTTTGAGCACATGAAGCTATGCAAATCAGACAAAGAGATATGGGACACCCTTCAGGACTTGATTGAAGGATCTAAAAATATGAAAGACAAGCGACTCACCTTATTTGTCAATGACTCTGACACTTTCACCACCACTCCTGGTGAGTCAGTGGCCTCTGCTTCCAACCGTTATCACATTGTGGTAAACAACATGACTTTATCAACTCTTTGATGAACTTCAAGGCCATGAGTCCAATGTTGCTCAAACCATAAGGGAACTCTCCGGAGGTCCTCTTGCTCTTGTCAGTTCTTTCGAATCAATCATTCTGAACTCATCTACTTCGGATTCCTTCAAACCCATTGTTCCATCCTCTCAAACATCCACACCTACCTTACCCACACAAATCTATAATGTCGATGATTCCGAAGATATGGACTCTGAACTCCGTTTCCAACAGGAGTTCGCGCTACTTTCAATAAATTACAAACGTCCTTTCAATCCTTCTTACAAACCATACCAAAACCGGTTCCATGCTCCTCACTAAAACAATCCTTAACCATTTTCAGCTCCTGAACCTAAACCCTCCGAAAATCCTCCTGCATACAAACCGAACCTCCCTAAAACAAGATCTACTTCGGAACCCTCTTAGAGTTCAAAATCAAACAAACCAAAAATTGTGTGTCATAAGTGTGGACATGCAAACCATTTTGCTAAAGATTGTCTGGCTGATGCTGCACTAAAGCCAAAGGTCAAGGACTCTGCCTACTATGTCCGAAGAGCACAAGAGATGGCTGAAAGTGAAAAAGCCTTTGTCACAACAGTTTCAAGAGATGTTGAAGGATATTGGTTCTCCAAGGATGATGATGATATGACAACTGGAAGGAATATGTTTTTAATGGCTAGACAAACGGTTGAATGTGATGAAGGGTATTGGTCTTCTGGGTCAGAAGATGAAGATGATGATGCTGAACCTCACTATTGCTACATGGCGACTAACGATCTACCAAGTCGAAGCATCGTTCATCAGATAAATCTATGATATCTGATAATAATTTTGACTTGTCTCTCTGTGAACCTTATCTGACCCAAATTCAAACAAATATGAACACCATCTATAAAGCCTACGAATCTGCAATAGACGCGAGTGAGAAGGAGTGTGAGTTAAATCGTCTTAGGTTACGTTTCAAGGAGAAAAAGTTAAAAATCGAGTCTTTAGAGCATGAAATTGTAATGTTAAGCGATGAATGTATCATTTTGAAAGATAAATGTGAAATCATCTATTCCGCACGTAATGTTTTGATTTCCGATAATAAACGTCTTAATGCCAAAATAGATCCTTTGCATAATTCTGTTGATATGCTTGAAGCTGACATTCAGATGACTCATAATTTTCTTCATCCATGGTCTAAAGCACCTGGTCTCGGAAACGAGTTTCTAAAAACAATTGCTAGTCCCCTGAAGGAATTGCAAAATTTGACATTTATGGGAGAAGCTCCGAACATCAAACATTCGGACACCCCTATTTCTCCCTTGTCACCCCTTCCGGAGACTACATACCACTTTGAGTCCCTAATTCCCGAGTTCAAACCAATTGTTGTCAAAAGTCCTAATTCCATGCAAATTCCGCCTCTGACAAACCTGGACCTGAATCGGACCACGAAATTTCATTACAGTCTCCCAAATTGTGTAGATCATGCTCCTAGGAGAAATCACACTAATAATTGTGTTGTTGAAGAAATTCCTAACCTGACAACTGAAACTGATACCTCTGAGTTTGTATGGGCATCCTTAGATGATAAACTTGGAAAATGAAGCAGTGTCTCCTCTGATTCTTGCGAATCGGATTCCTTAGTTGTCTTAAAAACTAAGTTGGTTCCCATTACTCCTAAGGTTAATAATCCATCTGCAGGACAAACCTCAAAGTCCTTGTTGCACACTAAGAGAAAACCAATGCTGAATAGGAAGGATATTGTAGATCCCAAAGTAGAAGCTAGAAACGCGCTTAAGAAGGAAGTTAAGACTAGACAAAATTCCAGGTTCATTGCCAACTCCAAACCAAATGTATCCAAGAACTCTCATGCATCAACTCATAGTCAAAAATCCTTTGCTCCCACTAAGATTCTCAAAAGACCTTCCGTATCCCATAGTTGTGTAGAACCTAAGAAAGCAGAAAGTTCTACTCAACCTAAATCTCGTGTGAATGTCACAACACTCCAAAACACCCCTCCTCGGATAAATTCATCTATTTTTATCGCAAAATTTGATGGCACAATCTTTAAACCAAATCCTTCAAAATCAAATGTGTCATCAAGCAAATCCACAAATGAAAAGAAAACCTCTTCTTCTTTAAAGAAAAATTTTGTGTGAAAAATAAAATCTCCCATTATGAAAAAACAATTCTGGAAGTAACAAATGTTACCAAAACTCCGGAAGTCAAAAGTCCGAAGCAGACTATTCCGAAACTCCAAGTCATTTAATATGACTACTGGTTAGGTGAAAAGATATTAACCTTTTGTCTATTTCTAAGAGATTCAAAGAATTCCACTCAGAAACACAAAGTTGTTCCAGAATCATAATCAAAGTCCAAAGCCTGTGCCTATGTCCCAAAGTCTAATTCGGAGCCTAAAAACTCCATTACTCACTAATTTTGCAGGCACTTTGTGCTTCGGAGCAAGAAACAATATGGTATATTAATAGTGCTTGCTCCATGCACATGACGAGGCAGAAGGAATTTCTGTGAGACTTAAAGCTTATTCTAAATATTGGTTACGTGACATATGGAAACAACTCAAATTCTCAAATTCGTGGTTATGGAATCCTCACCAATGGAAAATTCTCTATCTCAAATGTGGCTTATGTAGCTGATCTAAAACACAACTTGATAAGTGTTGCTCAGCTCACTGATTCAAATCGTTGTGTGGAATTTTGCAAAAAGTACAACTATGTAATGACCGAAGACCAGAAAGAGTGCCTAATCAAGTCACTTCGCAACAATAACATGTACCCGCTAGACATCAACATGATTATTGGTAAACCACAACTCTGTCTTCTCTCCAAGGCTGTTACTAACGTTAGTTGGTTATGGCACCGAAGGAGCGCTCATCTAAATTTTTGTTACATGAATGATCTTGTATATGGCAAAATGGTTAGAGCTTTACCTCTACTCAAATTCGAAAATGACCAGCTGTGAGCTGCTTGTGAGTGCGGTAAGCAATCAAAGAAGGGTCATCCTATTATCATCGAAAAATCCATTTTGGAACCATTGGAGCTTCTACATTGATCTTTGAGGACCTTACACTATAGAAAGTCCTCATCATAAGAAATACATTCTTGTGGTTGTTGATGATTTTACACGATTCACTTGGGTCTTCTTCCTTCAGATGAAATCCAAAACAGCCTCAGAGCTCATTAATTTTATCAAAGGAATAGAAGTTCTCATCAAACTCCCAGTTAGGAGAATCCAAAGTGACAATGGCTCGGAATTCACTAATTCTACCATTGAAAACTTCCTCACCAAAAAAGGAATTGACAACAACTTCTCAGCTCCCTATACCCCACAACAAAATGGTGTAGTCGGACGACGATATAGAACTCTTGTTAAAGCTACTCGATCCATGTTGAATTTCACAAATATGCCACTCTACCTTTGGGATGAAGCAGTATCTACTGCTTGCTTCACTCAAAATCGAAGTATCATCAATCGACGCCTCAACATGACACCATACGAAGCAATGAATGGTCGAAAGCCAACAATCTCGTTTCTACATGTCTTTAGATGCAGGTGCTTCATCAAGAACAACCAAGATCAGCTTAGCAAGTTTCAACCTAAAGCTGATGAAGCCATCTTCTGGGTACTCCTCAAAATCAAAAGCTTATAGAGTTCTTAACCGGAGAACTCGTGTTCTGGAAGAAAGATTTGATGTTACCTTCGATGACAACTTCGTCCGGAATTCTGGCCCAACTCACGTTACTACTCACATCATGGAGTCCGATGCTCCTCCGCCAGGATGTCCGAACCCTCAAACTATCCTCAAAGTTGATTTTGAAACACTCTTTGGTCCTTCCGAAACATCTCTTGATTCGGAATCTCGATCAAGACCAACCCTCATTCCAATCTCCTCTTCGGAAGTTCCTGTCTCACAAAACTTCTCCGGTCTGATCCCAAGCCTCCCTCCATTTGATTTCGAACCATTTTAACCTTCTCAAGTTGAGAGGGAGAATGCTCATCCCTCTCTTGAATCAAATGTGGATGGCTTCCAAGATGCAGCTGCTGAGTTTGATAACTCTAATCCTCTCAAGAATGATGAAAATGAAAACTTCTTTGAGTTTACTTCTGATGATGATGTCAATCTCCCTGGTTCAGAAGTTTAGGGGGAGCATCATCCCAACATTCAAACCATTCAGGGGGAGCAAATCAATTCCACTGTTGATATAGGATCAACTGCTGCACAAGAACTACCACGATTACATGTTTGGACCAAGGATCATCCTCCGAACCACGTAATCGGTAACCCTAATGGTGCTATACAGACCCGTTCTGCTACAAGTATCCAAAATGAATGCCATTTTTCAGCATTTATATCCATGGTTGAACCCAAATCCATCAAGGAAGCATTGGAGCATGCTGACTGGATTACAACCATGCAGGAAGAATTGGCTGAATTTGACCGAAATGAAGTGTGGACTCTCGTACCTCCTCCTCAGAATCATCCCATTGTCAGTAGAATATGGGTATTTCGCAACAAGCTAGATGATGTAGGAGTTATTATTTGAAATAAGGCAAGACTAGTGGCCAAAGGATTTACTCATATTGAAGGCCTTGACTACGATGACACCTTTGCTCCGGTTGCACGTCTTGAAGCTATCATAATCTTTCTTGCTTATGCTGGTCAAAAAGGCTTCAAAGTTTTCCAAATGGATGTTAAGAGTGCATTTCTTAACGGTGAACTTGACACTGAAGTGTAACTTCAACACCCCCCCCCCCGGAATTATTAATCTTTCCTTTCCAAACCACTGTTACAAACTCTGGAAGGCTGTCTACGGACTCAAACAAGCTCCTCAGGCATGGTACGAGACTCTCACTGATTTTCTCAAATGCTCTGGTTTTCAAAGAGGTATTCTTGATCCCACACTATTCTGAAGATCAAATGGTAATCATCTCATGCTAGTGCAAATTTATTTGGACGACATCATCTTTGGATCTGCGGACCCATCTATGGTTGCTGACTTTGCTAAACTTATGATCAATCAATTCCAAATGAGTATGAATCGGGAGTTAAGCTTCTTTCTTTGTCTTCAAGTCGAACAGACTAACAGAGGAATTTTCTTTCACCAAGAGAATTACATTTCAGAATTCCTCAAGAAATACTCAATGGACACATGTGCCTCTTCAAAGGTACCAATGGGCTTCGGACACAAGATCTTTGCCGACACTTCCGGTGTTCCTGTTGATGAAAAGAAGTATCGTGGAATGATTGGATCTCTACTCTATCTCACAGCAAGTCATCTGGATATAATCTTTTCAACATGCCTATGTGCCAGATTTCAAGTCAACCCAAAGATGTCCTATCTTTTGGCTGTGAAAAAAAAATTTCGATACCTTAAAGGTACCAAGAGTCTCCGAATCTGGTACCCAACAAATGAGAGCTTCTTACTTCAAGCTTATTCAGATTCGAACTATGGTGGTCTTCAACTTGATAGAAAAAGCACTTCGGGTGGCTGTCAATTCTTAGGTGGTCATTTGGTCAGCTGGTCATACAAGAAACAAAATTGCATTACACTCTTTACAGCCGAAGCGGAATACATTGTTGTTGCCAGGTGTACATCTCAAGTTCTGTGGATGAAATCTCAACTCCTGGATTATGGTTACTGCTTTCGACGCATTCCTATCTATTGTGACTCTCAAAGTGCAATTGCTATTTCTCACAATCCAATTCAACACTCAATGACCAAACACATCGATATAAGGTACCATTTCATAAAAGATCATGTACTTAATGGTAACATTGAACTCATCTTTGTTCCATCTGATGATGAGATTGCTGATGTCTTTACCAAGGCATTAGACGAAACCAAATTCAATGGTTTTATGAACAAGATGGCTATGATGATACCAAATCCGCAGTTCTTTCAAGAGACTTGTTCTCTTTGATAGATGTATTTGAAAGAAATCTAGTTCCGATCTCAAAATCTTTTCATCTCGTAACTACTTTCTCTCGGAATACATAGGATCATTTATCTTGTTATTATATATGACCTTCACTTGAGCTTTTAAGTTGTACAGTTCATTCTGATTGTTTGCTACTCTAAGTCCACATTGTCACCATAATCGATTGTCATCTCGGAACATACTTCATAATGGCATCTCAGAATTCCACTCTGGAAAAGGTATTACATTCCGTGCTCCAGATTTTTCAAATGCACCGGAACTGTTTAAATGTGCTCCGGAATTTCACAATCACTCCGAAAGATTTCTTAAATTTTCAATCAGGAATGTTTTACAAATTTTTCTCAGGAGTTTTCAAATTTGCTCCGAAACTTTCAAAAACAAAACTGAATCTTTGCTTCAGAATCAACATTCACTCCGGTTTACTTTCGCTTTCCGGACCTCTTTTCAAATTGGCATAATCCTGAACACAACGTCTTATCCTCCGTACCACACTTTGTCCGGAACACTTCATCCGGAAGCCCAAAGGATAATAAGATGAAACGCCCTTTTCTCTCAACGGTTACTTTTGAAAAGGATTCTTATCCTATCATCCTTGATTCTCGTGTACACATTTGCACGCTTCTATAAGAAACTGTCGACCGTTTGGAGGTTACTATTTTGGGCTACATTCCACCCAACCTTTCATCTCCTAAGTCACCTCATCCCCCATGAATCGCTTTATCATTTAATGTGACCCATTTTCCATCCGGATCTTCATTATCACATTCACCAACCCGACCCATTTACCTTACCTATATATACCCATTCAAAACCTCCTTTTACCTCTTTACGCTCCCAAAACCCTCAATCACCAAATACTTTCAACTGTTCTTCGTGTTCTTTAAGAACTCATAACCTGCAACAATGTCGTCTTCTCGAGAACCCACACCAACTGCTCAAATCCCAAAGAAGTCCATTGCGAAGAAGAAGTCTTCAAAAGGCTCCAAAGGTTCCACCTCCTCTGCTGATCAAGAACCATTCTTGAGAGACACTACCCAGTTGTTCTCTCTCAACCCACTAGACTACGATGAATCGATCAGGGTTATGATCGAGTTCATTACAAATCATCCTATCTCCGTTCCACTTACCAAAATCCCTGATCCTCCACTACCACTTCATCATCTTCACCGAGATTTCACCAATATCAGATTAAACAATGGTGCATTGGAGACCACCATCATTGGTGACATAATTGTTCCCATTTACAAATTGATCTTCCTCAAGGCAATTGGTGTAAAGTCAAACCCTAAGGTTTTCAAGGTCGTTGAACCAACGTATGAAGAGTTTCAGACGTTTCTGAACTATATTGGCTACACACAAGACTACAAGGCTAAGGATTTCAAGAACTCCGTTGTTTCCGGACTTTGGACTGTTCTTATGCACCTCATCATCAAAGGGTTGTTCGGAAAGCATGGAGGGATGGACACCTTAAGCAAAGATTGGCTCAATGTCGTCTTCAGCATCTACTCCGGACGCACAAATGTTGTTGATCTTCTAGAAGTCTTGTGGCAAGACTTTTGCAAATTTGCTACCAAGAAGAAGCCTAATGAAATTTCAAGCCCTGGGTTCTGGGCACTGACGCTACAACAAGTATTCAAGGACCTTTCGGAACCACTTCCGGTCAACACCATTCCTCCAAGAGGTATGTGCTACTTTTAAAATTGTAAAGGCTTATAAGATTCTAGACCAATCCTCATTTGGTCCAGTTAGACGCCTTCCGAACCATATGTTGGCCCTCATCCCTTCCGAATCCATTTATTTAAAACATCATCTTGAGACTTCGGTTGTGTTCGACCGAACGCATCCTACCCCTGTCTCAGTTGAGCCTACTTCGGAAGAGGCCAAGCCTGCTATGTCTGGACCCACAATCAAGAAGCCAACAAAGCGAAGGGCTTCTCCCACCAAGCCTAAGACCAAAAAGAAAGCCAAAGTCGGTACTTCCTCTCAACAGGAAGGCACCCATGACACTCTGGAAGATTCTGGCCGTCCATACACCCCACCTGCCCATTCATCCTCCGCACCCCTCAATGTTTTAAAATCACAAGCACACACTCACGGGGAGTCTCCACATAATCCACCCTCACCCTCCCAAAAGGGTGATGCCGATGTTGAACATAGTTCCTTGCAGCCCCCTAGAACAAACCCATGAGTCACCTTTGATGATCCCATTGTTTCTTCAACATGCACACACTACGGAACCCCTGTTTCAGACCCCAAGCTTTTCGGAGAAGGATTTGTCCCTCTAATTCCGGAAGCCTCAACTGGTCTGATACCCGGAAGGAGTACAGGACGACCAGGTGCTAATGATCCACTTTGGGAAGATTATGTTAACAGGGCCGCATCCAAACGTCTGGATCTCACTCAGGCTCAAGTGGAGTCCACGCTCGTTGCCATGAGGAACAGGGCTATTAAAAGGAACTTGCCCTATGTTCCTCCTAGTGATGCAGATTCTATAAACGAGCTCACCTTGGAATAGCCCCCCATTACTACACATCAAAGTGTTTTCTGCACAGGTCTAGAAGAAGAGATATCTGAAGAAATCATGTTGGATGAAGATGCAAAATTCCTTCCGGACGCACATCTTATGACTTCAGTTAACTACCAATCAAATGCATCCACATCCAAGTCTACCTATGAATGCGGATCTTCATCTTCTACCACTCCGGATGAAGGTTCAAACGCCTAACTTCAAGAAGATGATGATGCAATAAAGCCAGGTCCTTCAACAAACGTTTCCTCACAAGCTCCTCCACACAACTCGGATTCTGATTCTGAATCCTCCGCTGGTGACTACATAGACCCCTTTGCACTCCTCGAGATCCAAATGAATGTCTCGGACACCATGCAGAAAGTGGCCTCCATTGAAACTTTTGTCACTGCGCTAAATACGAAGATGGATCAAAAGGTCTCCGGGCTTGATTCCAAGCTTGATGCCGTTCTTAAATCTCTTTCTCAACAGTCCGGACCATCTGTTACTGAGAGAGAAGCTCAACTAGATCAGCTAATCTCTCTCTGGCTCAAACGAACAATGGAAGAAGTGGACTCCAAATATGACGTTCTAGTCGACAACTATCTCAATACAATCACTTCCATGCTAAATGTTCATGACGACTTGGTGGCTGCTACCAACGACCTAATAAAGCAGACCCACATTCGTCATGAGAAACAAATTCAAAGGCTAGAGAAGGAGATCAAACAAAAGGATGAGATGAACTTGATCATTCAACAAGTCCTCATCAAACTTCTTCGCTCAACTTGGAACATTGTTGATGTTCTGAACAAGTAGTTTGATGAGATGATTGCTATCCTCAGCAGCATGTTCAAACATCTCTCTGCTCAAGCCCCCACTGCTGAAGTTTATAATACTCTCTCTCTGCAACTTACAATAGGTCTTCAGAAAGTCTTCTCAAAGTTCGATGATTTGAAAGTCCTTACGGCTTGCACCAGTTCTGAAATTTACCGATGCAAGAGGGGGAGAAGGCCCAAGTAAACCATGGAAGCCTGCCTTGAAATTTATACTCCGGGATGAAGATCTGGATTCTAACAAAGATGTTCAAATCGTCTCTGAAGTCCTAGGGGTCACTAAAGGAGAAGGTAGTGAAAATGAAGATATATACGTTCCAGATAAAGCTCCCAAAGGAGTTGTTGGTCTTCAAGCTCCAAAGTTGACAATTCCGAAGGAGATGGCTGAAGAACAAAAGAGAATACGGTCTGTAGTCTCCTGTCCATCCTCTATTCCAGACGCTTTTGAAATGGATAAGGAAAAATTCGACCTCACTGCTTAAGCATTCTGAGCCACTCCTTCAGCCCGGTCTCTCATTCCGGAACCCAAAGTAGCTCCAATTGACCAGGTCTCTCCCCTCTGGATCCCTGATGATATTCCAGAAGAACCACTTCCAAATCCCATTCCGGAATTTACTATTGATAGAAACATGAAGCTGGTCATCAGTGCCATTTAGAGAGACAAAGGGAAGAAGCCTATGACCGATTAACAACAATTCATTCACTCCATACCTCCTCCCAAGCAAATACATGGATGGTCTCAGGTGGAAATAAATCAGGCTCTAGAGGATAGCATCCGAATCCAAGCCCTGAAAGACAATCCTGATCCGATGCGGGGCATCTCTCCTCTTTGTCGTGAAGGCATTCTCAAGGCTGAGGAAATAATTCCTTGCATGTACTATGACATCTCTTCAAATGACTCCGATCACCTGGATCTTCCTCTCTCTCCCTTCAGCAAATTTTACATTAAGTTTTCTCCTCTTCATCCATCAGACGAACCGCTAGTGACTATCCAGACCGAAAGAGAGAGACTCAAAACCTTCTATTCCAAACATGCTCAACCTCTCAAGGAAGTCTGGTCAAGGAAAAGAATCACCAAGGTGGAAGGCTTCGGAAGAAAAATACTTGTGAAGTTTGAGCTCAACTTCCCTCTCTTCCATTTTCACATCCTCCAGAACAAGCCTACTCCCCGGACCGTTACTGATGCGGACTTCCCATCCATGAACCCAAACGACATCCTCACTTTGGCTGCCTACTTCAGATAAAATTAGAAGGATGATATAAGTATGGGAGCATACCACGCCACTCTAAGCTTTCTAAAGGATTACGTTGCAGAATTCTACCGACGTGATTATGAGTTTGCATACCTCTACAGAACGGAACAATTTGTTGCCAAGATTGACTTCGTTCTTCCGGAAGCCGAAGTTATCGTTGATGGTCCTATTGAAGAACCGGTTCTAGGGTTTGTCTATACCACAAGGAAATCTAACAAGAAGGACTACATCCGGGTCATCAACAAACATCTAGTTCCGATGAAAGCCCTGAAGAAGTTCATATCCCCAGCATCCAAGTCTGATGCTTCAGAGCATGTCAAGGCAAAGTTCGTAAATCAGTTGGCGTGGTACATAGAAATCCGAGAGTGATTATTCCAAGCATACACCTTCATCAGGGAAGAAACAAACTAAGCTTGCTGGATTGCTAAGTTCACTTAGGGGGGATTGTTGGAACCTGAAAGTGAACCTCTAGCAATCCTAAGTCCACATTCCGAAGCTCAAACATTTCGGAGTAGATGTTCCGGAGTCAATTATGAAGAAATAGTCCAGAACTTAGTCCTGACCAGAAAAGAAAGTGAAGAGAGGACTGAAGACATTCCAGAGTGACTCTCACGTCCAGAATGAGCACTGATCCGGAAGAACCTTATTTTGTTTTAAAGTATTTATTGTATTTGTACTTGTTTTGATGTAACGTTTCATAGGACTTAGTCTATCATCTTATTTGGACAATCAGAATGTCAAGAATATTTCTTTTGTCCGGTCTTATGTAAACACTTGAGTTAATTTGCTGTAACTTTTACTCTTATATAAAGGAGAATTCAATACAAGTCAACAACGGATCTTTCATTCGCTTTTGGCATCTTTAATAAGTTCATTAAAACATTCTTCTTGTTCTTCATTTATTAAATTTACTTTGATCATTTACTCTCTCATTCTTCACTTAAATGTCTTGATCATTTGTTGAATATTCTATCTAAGACTTGAATGGTTTGATCTTAAGCATTTACTCAAGGTTTGAGTTCAAACCTTGTCCTTGCGCATCGATTTTGTTCTCATACTTCCCACAAGTACGTCCGTGCTGACCTCCACACCTAGAATCGGCGGTCTTGGACCGCTTCGGCACCGCTACAACTGTGTCGGGGCCTACCTCTGCTCTCTCAACTGCAACTCAATCTCAGGCTCGCACCGCCTAGCGGACTCCTGTAACTCCAGTAATGTATCACATCGTTGGGTAGCAACAAACTGCCTGATGTCAGTCTTGTGCATGCTCAGATAACGACTCATCAGAGCCCGCTCGAAAGTAAACTCCCGACAACACTTCACCCTCTCAGTGAACATGAAGGTGATCTCTGTCACCGTCTCCGTACCCTGTCTCAGGTTCAAGAACTCATATGACAGCCGCTCTTGCTCAACTCGTGGAATGTAGTGAGCGTGTAACATCTCCCTGAACTGATCCCAAGTTACTGTCGTTCGTTGTTCATCCCAATATGACCTCGTCATCAATCTCCACCAGTCGTATGTGGTAGAGTAGGGGTGAATAAGTCCCTGGTATTGGTCTAAAGGACAGAATGGGTAGGCCAGCACCCTGATATGCTAGGCAAGGTACCGATCGAAAGGACCGAAGGGTTATGCCAGCACCCTGATATGCTTGGCTAGGTACCAGTCGATAGGACCGAAGGGGTAGGCCAGCACCCTGATATGCTAGGCGGTTACCGATTGATAGAGACCGAAGGGGTAGATCAGTACCTGGGTATGTTATACAGTATGTATGTTATATGGTATGTAGTATGATGGGGGAACTCACTAAGCTTTGTGCTTACAGTTTTCGGTTTTTGTTTCAGGTCCTTCTTCTTCTAAGGGAAAGGAGTCGGCACGGTAGCAGCACATCACACACATGATTTTCCGCTTATGAGATTCTTGGTATTTGTACTCTGACATTGTTACTATTTGATGATATGGTTTTGTGACACATGATCTGTTGTTTTTATGAAATAAATTACTTGATGATGTTTTCCTATAAATTGTTTTATGAATCGTTATATTAAAAATGAAATTTCTCGCCTTGAATTTTGGGATGTTATAAGTTGGTATCAGAGCCTTGGTTTGAGTTATTCGGACACACCTTCGGGGGTGTCTGGACTCAAATCAATGGTTTGAAATATTTTTACAAGAAAATAGTTTTCTAAAATTTAAAATAAATAGTTTTGAGAAAGAACAAGGTGTGTGATGCGTGCAATCGGTCGAGCTCAAGTAAGTTTACCCCATGATACTCATACACGTTTGTTATGATATATGATATGATTGTGAGAACTGCATGCTAAATTAGGGCTGAGGATCTAGGAAGGATGCCTTATATGCCTGTTATATGTATGAGAACTGCATGCTATATTAGGGCTAAGGATCTAGGTAGATGTCTTATGTGTCTGCTATACGTGCTTATTGAATTACATGCTAGAACTGATTAGTTAGTGTTATGATGGCCTGAATAGAATATGTGTGGTTTGGTTACTCAATACCCGAATGTTTCTTGCTTTGTGCTTGTAGGAGTTCTAGTTATCAATAACTAAGTGGTAACCGAATACGTTAAGTTACATATTGAAAGGAATAAATAGTTTCAGAAGGTTAGGTCTAGCCCTATTTCACAGCTCTTGTTTTAGTCCAACTGTTGTAGGGTAGGATCTCTCATTCAAAGAATTATCTGGTCTTAGTGATATGTAATGGTATTCGCAAGCTAGTTAGGTAAAGGTAGCATGGATTTGTTATGCAGCTGATGGCGGAGAGTAGGTCGGAGAGTTACCCTAGGGAAGCTTAGGATGAGATTAGTGCAGCGAGCAGTAGTAAAGAAAGGGACTTGGTGAATTCGAGGCAATCCTTGAAGAAAGTACATTTAGATATGGAAGGTAGTATGGGCCCGTACTATGGAAAGTAGAGGATCCATACTCGAGACAAGGACGGTTGAGATATAACCAAGGAACTTGTAGAGTGTGTGAGACCTCTTGAGGTTATGTATAACCCAGACGATTATGTGGTTTGTTTCAGAATTGTGGTGAAACGTCACGGAGCACGAGGTTCAGGGTTTGGGTCAGGACAAGGTTTAGGTTTGGGTGCAGGTTCTGAGCCAGTTGATGACGGACTATGTGAGTTCATCATGTATGAGATCACGAGAGGCATCCTTGAGGCAACCCCGATGATTTTCGGGTCGATCAAGGAAAGGATTATTGAGCTGATGGAGGAGTGACATGGCATCTAGACAGTCAGGGACACGCAGACTCTCCTTCAAGGATTTCAGGGGATGTGTGCGCCAGACTTCCACGGGGTGAAGGACCTTATTTTTTCCAGGAGCTGGATTGCAGACATTGAATGTGCACAGTTGACGAGCTTTTTCCCTAAGGGGTCGAAGGTTCGATATGCTACAGGGTACTTGAGGGATAGAGTTAGAGATTGGTGGGAGGTGGTCAGTGACTCATTACGAGCCCCAACCATTGAGGCTATGACCTGGTCGGACTTTGTGACCAGGTTTAGGGCTGAGTTTGCACAAGCTGTGGAGATTCAGTAGCTAGCCAGGGAGTTTCTTGACATGAGACATACGACTGAGTCAGTGGTGAAGATTACAGCCAAGTTCAGGGTGAGGGCCTTACCGGTACCTCATTACGCGGGGGATGAGGATATGAGGAAGACCCAGTACTATGAAATGTTGAGAGCTGACATTCGGAAACATATCAGCTACTCAACATGCCCGACCTTGGAGGACATGATAGCCAGGGCGAGAGAGAGGGAGATTGATATTGAGCACATCCGGAAGAGGAAGGTAGAGGTTGGGCAGGTTACTGGGATTTCAGGGGAGAAACCCAAGGGATCTAACACTAGGTCGAAGGGCTAGCAGGGCCGGAGCCGCTGTGGGAAATGCGGCAAGACTCATGAGGGAGTTTGTAGATTGGGATCATCGAACTACTATAAGTGCGACAAGCTTGGGCACTTTGGTAGGGATTGTACTGCCCCTACACCTACCATTCAGACTTCAAACCTGATTTGCTTCCATTGCAATCAGAAGGTCCATAAAAAGGCCAACTACCCGAGGTTAACATCAAGAGCGCCAGTGGCGGCGCCATCTCCAACGACCCTACGGATCATAGATGGCCGACAGGTCAAGACAGATGCTTCAGCGGTGAGGAGCCGAGCCTTCCAGCTGACCACTGAAGAGACGCATGCCGCACTGGATGTGGTGACGAGTATGTTTTCTTCTCCCTAAATCTTGTTACATGTCGGTTATCATATTTATGTTCTATGTTTTATGTGTTGTGTTTAGGATCGTTCCATGTGAACGATATCCCAGTACAGGTGTTAATCGACTCGGGGGCTACCTGATTATTTGTCTCTCTTGCGCTTAGCAAGAGGTTTTCTGATTCTTCAGGGATGTTGGATTATCCTCTAGAGGTCGAGATTGATGACGATTGATCTGTTCGGGCATCAAAGGTTTTCAGAGATTGTGTGTTGAGGTTGTATGACGAGCGATACCTCGTGGATTTGGTTCTCATTCTGTTGCGTGGGAACAAGGTCATCATCGGCATGGACTATATGAGCCCTAATGGGGCAGCGATCGACTGTGCACAACAGTTGGTACATATCAGGACCCCAAGTGGGGGAGAGCTGGTGGTTCAGGGCGAGAGACCGCATCACGGACCAACTATGTGTTCGGCAGCAAAGTCTAGGCGCTACCTTCATCAGGGTTGCGTAGGGTATGTCACCTATGTTACGGATACCTGGGAGGCGGGTAAGGTGATTGTGAGTGATGTGTCTGTGGTACAAGAGTACCTGGACATATTTCCAGAGGAGCAGAATGGGATACCTCCGGAGAGACAGGTGGAGTTTAGGATCGACCTAGTCCCTGGTGCGGCTCCGATAGCCAAAGCACCATATTGATTGGCTCCTCCCGAGATGCGAGAGTTTCCTACACAGCCGCAGGAGCTGTTAGACAAGGGATTCAGTAGGCCGAGCAATACGCCTTAGGGAGCCCCGATTCTATTCGTAAAGAAGAAGGACGGGTTGCATCAGATGTGTATAGACTACTGGGAGCCGAACAAGGTAATAGTGAAGAACCATTACCCACTCCCGAGGATTGATGATCTCTTCGACCAGCTACAGGGGGCATATTGGTTTTCCAAGATAGATTTGTGTTCAGGCTACCACCAGATGCGAGTCAGAGACGAGGATGTACATAAGACTGCTTTTCGTACTCTCTATGGCCACTACGAGTCCGTGGTGATGCCCTTTGGGATCACCAATGCCCCTGCCGCGTTCATGGATCTTATGAACTGCATATGTAGACCGATGCTGGATCAGATGTGATAGTATTTATAGCTGAAATCTTGGTTTACTCCAACACGCAGGAGCAACACGAGGAGCACTTGTGGGAGGTGTTGGATACCCTGAGGAGGGAGAGCTTGTATGCCAAGCTTTCCAAGTGTGAGTTATGGTTGCATGAAGTGCAGTTTCTGGGGCACCTTGTTAGCCATAATAGGATTCTGGTCGACCTGGCCAAAGTGGAGGCCGTGATGAGATGGGAGGTTCCGAAGTCTCCATCTGAGATTCGAAGTTCCCTCGGGTTAGCAGGCTATTACCGAAGATTTATACAGGATTTCTCCAAGATAGCAGTACCCTTGATCCGGCTGATGAAGAAGGTTGTTGTCTTTTCTTGGGGGCCTGAGCAGCAGTCAGCATTCGATATGCTAAGACGGAGGTTGTGCGAGGCGCCTATCTTAGCCCTGCCAGAGGGCGTGGATGATTTCATTGTATACTCCAACGTGTCAGTCTTGGGTTTGGGCGTGGTATTGATGCAGAGGGGGCACGTCATCGCTTACGTCTTGAGGCAGCTAAAGCCTCACGAGTAGAACTACCCGACACATGATCTGGAGTTTGGGGCGGTTGTTTTCGCCCTCAAGACAGATCGGCGAGGTCACAACAGACAAGGTTGTTAGAACCGCCCCAAGGACTGTGCCCCGGGAGTGGACTCCAACGATCAAGTTAGATCAGCTGATAGATCTGAAATGGTTCTCCTTAGCTGGAGAGAACCATCTTGGTGCTGGTGGTTGTGTATGGTGGCTGACAGCAGCGGGTGGCGGCTGAGCCACCCGACTAGAGTATAGTATGGCGGCTTAGCCAAAGGGGAGGTCTAGGGTGGCGGCTGAGCCAAAGGGAAAGAGTCCTCCTCTATGGAGGATGAACTATTCTTATAATGGACAATTAGGTAAAGGGGAATTAGGTCAGGCCTTGGGCCAGCCCAATTCAGGCTCAGCTAGCAAGGAGCTGGGGGCGGCCTCGGGCGAGGCTGGCGAGCGTGCACCAGGTAAGGCTGGCAGGCACACACTAGGAAAGGCTAGAAAGGGAGCGCCAGGTCGGGCCAGTAGGAGAGTCCCTAGCAAGGCTAGCAAGGGAGTCCCCAACAAGGCTGGTAAAGGAGTGCCAGGCGAGGCTGGCGCGCGAGAGCTGTCCAGGTCACGCTATTAAACCATATATCATCAAGGTCCCCCCCAATCTGATGTTATTAGTACGCGACCAATGACATTGGAATGGACCCAGTCATATAAACACTGTTTCATCAGGCGACATTACCTCTATGGGGTCCGATGTACCATTTACACGGACCACAAGAGTTTGAGGTACCTCATGGATCAGCCGAATCTAAACATGAGGCAGCATTGGTGGCTAGATGTGATGAAGGACTACGACTGTGAGATCCTCTACCACCTGGGGAAGGCCAATATTGGTGCCGATGCGCTAAGCCATAAGGCGGCCACGATCAGGGACATTTTCTTGAGGATGACAGTGGTGACTCCGCTTCTGGAGAAGATCCAGAAGGCCCTGCAGGAGGCTATGAAGGAGGAACACCGGAAGAGTGAGCGTATTGTGGGCCAAATTTCATCCTTCGACTATGATAGCCGTGGGTTGTTGACACTACACCGTCAAGTGTGGGCTCCGTACGCAGGTGGTGTGTGCCATATCTTAATGGAAGAGGCGCACAAGTCCAGATTTTCCATCCATCCCGGGGCGACGAAGCTGTATAGAGATCTTCGTCCAGACTATTGGTGGCCCTGCATGAAGCGGGATGTAGCATGGTACGTCGATAGGTGCTTGACCTACAGGAAGGTCAAGGCCAAGCACTAGACGCCTCACGGAAAGACGCAACCATTGGATATTCCTATGTGGAAGTGGGAGGATATTACTATGGATTTCATCACGAAACTTCCAAGGACCGCACAGTGACTGGATTCGATCTGGGTCATCCTGGATCGGTTGACCAAGAGTGCCCACTTCATATCGATTCAGGAGAGAATTTAGGTTGAGAAGTTGGTAGATATCTACATCAGAGAGGTAGTAGCTCGACACGGAGTGCCAGTTTTTGTGATTTCCGATAGAGATGTGCGATTCACTTCCAGATTCTGAAAGAAGTTTCACGATGAGTTGGGTACTCTCTGTAATTTAGCACGACTTTTCAACCACAAACGGATGGTCAGAGCGAGTGGACCATCCAGATTCTAGAGGATATGTTGCGGGCGTGCGTCATAGACTTTGGAGGTAGTTGGGATACCTACCTTTCCTTGGCAGAGTTTTCCTACAATAATAGCTACCACGTGAGTATCGACCATCCTCCCTTTGAGATGTTATATGGGAGGAAGTGTAGGACACCGATATGTTGGGGAAAGGTTGGGAAGAGGGTCATGGGGAGTACCGAAGTGGTGCTCAACACGACGGAGAGGATACAATAGGTCAGGAGCAGGCTTCAGACTGCTCAGAGTCAGCAGAAGAGCTACGCCGACAGATGCCGATTGGACCTGGAGTTTCAGGTTGGGGATATGTTTTTCTTGAAGATCTCACCTTGGAAAGGTGTCATTCGGTTCAGGAAACGGGGAAAGTTGGGCCCCATGTACATTGGTCCTTTCAGGGTTGTAGCTCGGGAGGGCAAGGTGGCGTATAGGTTGGATCTGCCAGCTGAGCTTAGTCAGATCCACAGTACCTTCCATGTCTCCCAGCTGCAGAAGCGCCTGGCAGTTGACTCCACAGTGGTACCTCTAGAGGATATTTAGGTGGATGACAGCCTGAACTACATTAGGCGGCCGATAGCCATCCTCAACAGGAAGACGAAGGATCATAGTAACAAGAAGGTCGAGTTGCTGAAGGTGTAGTGGTAGCACCGCAAGGGATCAGAATGGACTTGGGAGCCGGAGGACGAGATGAGAGAGCACTACCCCGAGCTATTTCCAGATGCAGTAGACTTCGAGGATAAAGTCTAAAATAACCGGGGGAGATTTGTAATGCCCGGTTCCTGGTATGTATTTTAATAAAGAATTATTCATTTTTGCAAATGAAATCAACAAGTTGGAGGCCCCAGATTCGTCGAGTAGGAACGAATGAATGGACGCAAGACTTGAAGTCTACTCGAGGAGTCGAGAGGCCTCAACTCAACGAGTAGGGTTGTCAGAGTGAAACCCTAATTTTTAGGGTTTGCACCCTATTTAAAGACCTTAACACCCCCATTGTGGCCTACCTCATCGCCTCCCCTAGTCCAGAAAACCCTAACCCGTGATCTTGAGCTTTGTGAGTGTATGTGAATGAAAAAGAAGTGATTTATTGGTGATTTCTTGAAGGAGGGAAAACTAGAAGTGCTTGGTTGAAGGAACGAGCTTTGGATCCAGAAGAAGAACCCCACTTCTAGCTCATTTGAGGTATAAAGTTTGTACCTTGTCCATTCATTTACTAGATCCCTTAATGGAGTAGTTTAGGGCTTTAAGGAGATAGGGTTAAGGTGCCAACTTTATGGTCATGGGAGTCCCATTCATCATAAGAACCACTTTTAGAGCCTATTTTGTAACAACCCGTTATCCCGGGCATTATAAACCGAGTCTTGTAACCCCTTTTGAATGTAATGGGAATATCATCGATAAATAAATTATTCAAAAGCTCTGATTTGGAGTACGCTATGTAGTAGATATCGTCTTAAAGGTTCCAAATAAATAAAGAAACACTAAAATCTGAGTTATGGCGAAGAAGCTATGACCATTCTAAGATTTCTGTCAAAACCGACAACACCGATCAAACGAAAAACGCAAAGTTTCAATACGATAACATTAAACCGTGAGCGTACACAAAAAGAACGTCCAAATCTGACTTCGCATGAGGAAGTTATGATTTTTCAAAGAAATTCCTTAAAAGCGATTAGTTATAAAATAAATAATAAAAATAATTTTGGAATTTGCCAACGGAGTCTAAATGAAAGTTGTAGATCGTAGTCTCACCTACGCGTGGATATAAAGACCATCGAAAATGGAGTTCGTATGAAGAAGATATGGATTTTTGAAGTTTATTAAATAAATTAATTATTTATTTAATTCAAAATTCGGATATTATCCGAAGAGGAGTCAGCGTCCTTCTCCGAAGTACGCGCTGCGTACTCCTGTACGCCCCGCGTAACCGAGAGGATTGGCCTCGGATCGTCCACGTCGCCATATCCGAGGAAGCCGACCCGTCCGACCCGTCCGACCCATCCGACCCGGCGTCCCATCCGACCCTCCTCCCCAGCAACCCGTCCCATCCGACCCGAGAACCCAAGAACCCGTCCCATCCGAACCGAGGCAGTCGAGGCTTCGGTCATGCATGACGTACGCGTACGCAGCGCGTACGAGCGTACGCCCCGCGTACCGAGGCAGACCTGCCTTCCTATAAATAGAATGCGAGGGTTTCCAAAGAAAGGGTTCATTTCTCTTCTCTCTCTCAGCATTTCCTCGTTTTCCGTGTCCGTTCAAACCCGAAGCTCTGGCCTTTTTGGCTCAAGTCCCGAAGGCCGATTCTACTCCCGAGATTCCCGAGAATCCCAAGAAAAATCAGTTTCCCAAGACGAAACTCTGCTCGGTTTTCCACCTCACAATCTTCAAACTATCAAGTGAGTTCATATCCCCTTTGAACACTCTTTAAATACATTTTAAATGTTTTATACTCTTTTTGGGGAGGAATACAAGTTAACACATGACTAAATTTGTGTGAAACATTAACCTTTTGATATACTTTTCATACTGTTGTTTTAACTATCTTGTGAAGTTATTATGATACAAAACCCCTCACAACACAGCTTTACCCTCTTTGGGATATAATATGTTTATAAATAGAAATATGTTTTATTTATACGTTTACATACAAACACATCATATCAAGGGTAACATTCTTTACTAAGTCATTTCATGCATTCAAAGAACTTATGATTATGCTTTGTCAAACATTGTGAAAGAGGTTAAACTTTGCATACAAACTACTACCTTATTACGGACTTAGTTGAGAATCCATGAGTCGTGTATATCTTCAAACGTTACTTTCTTTATTAGAAAATAATGCTACAAGTCCTGTCTATAACCAGAGTCTCCCGTTCGGAGAACGTGTCAAATGTGTATAGATCTATACGGGAAGTCATGATCCCGCGCCCTGACTGTTAGCTGCAGTCCGTCTTTTGGGGTGACAGTTGTCATAACGCTACGACGCCTGAAGAACGTCGCTACAGGCATATTATGTTTAGTATGGTTATAAAACTCATCGGATATACAATTATTATGGTATTATGCTTTTATGAACGAGTAGCTATTAAAACTATTCTTCATCTAACAAGTGCGATCTTCGTATAGCTTTATTATATAAAACTATGCCACAACTTTTAAGCACGTCGGTTGCTTGCGATTTTCGGTCTTAGAGACTGCCAGTTATGTTAGGGAAATAAGGGTTTTTCCTGTATACAAACCAAACAACTAATAGGAAAATAAGGGATTTTCTTGGTGCAACTATTTACAACATATAACACGAACACTCATATGCATTTCATACTTTTATAAGAAAATAAGGGTTTTTCTTGGAAAGCACAACAAATCATATCTCAACTATTAGGGAAAATATGGGATTTTCTGGATCTAATACATTCATTTTCAACCCAATGAATCATAACTCTTTTCATTTGAAAATACCGCGTTTTCTGGAAAACATACATGAACTTTCGAATGGCGTACATTTTCTCAAAACACTACTTATGAACTCACCAACTTAATTGTTGACACTTTTTCTTTGAAATAACTTGTATTCTCAGGGAACCGCTAAGCAGGTTTGGAAATCAACTTTTGAGGATTAACGTGCTGACGTTAATTACTTCTTTTGAAAGATGTTTATGTACCTTTATTTTGAACATGTAACGAATACAATTATGTAAACATTTTGGAAACCTTAATATGTATGGTGGTGTGTACTTTCCTTTCTATGAACTGTTATGATACTGAATATGACGTCCTCCGCCCCCGAACGTTTCCGCCGTTCTGGTTTGGGGGTGTGACAGATTGGTATCAGAGCTTCGTTTATAGGGAATTAAGTATATCAAAACCATTTCTTTTGTTATACAACTATAAACTCAACTGGGTAAAAACACTCTGAGTAAGATTCGTACTTTTAAAAATAAATTTTTTTTTAGTTTTTGTAAAGTAGGCATGCATTCATTGCACATCAACAACATGGTCAGTATCATAATTAAAACAACGTTGAAGTATTATATATCAGTTGTGCAGTACAGGTATGCCGTGGGACATGTAATCGGAACTGGGAAGGATATAGCCTGATCAACTATATTTGTCCAAGAGCCGACTAAACATATGCCAAGGAGTGTCTGTAATGGACAACAAATTTTTTAAAATTTCCAAAAGCATAAAGAATATTGAGGGTGTATCCGGGTGCCGTCAACCATTAAACTCGAGAGTAAGTTTCACGTGCTCTAACTTATAGTAAACTTTTAACCCTATTCTCGTACAGTCTAAATGGCGGGATTCCATCACCCCAATGACCCCTACTACCCCAACCAAGGTAATGGGGGATGGATCGAAGCAGATTCTGAAGAAGACGAAGAGCCTATAAATGTGGAGGCAGGGGACGACTCTGGTACGGATTCGGAGCCAGAAATTATAAATCCACCAGTTCTACAACCTCCTGTCCACGTGAGAAATTTCCAAGGACCCACTCCAGTGTGGGGAAGTCACCTCCATCATTGGAGCCAACAACAAAGCTTACGCCCTCCTTATGGCATGTGCCGAGACTTCTATGACGTGAGAGGCGGGGGATCGGCCGATCGCGCACTTCCGGTCATGGTTGGCAAACTCGCCAACCAGTGCTATCAATCTGGAGTGCAAGCCAACCGAATCCGAGAGATCAATGTGGATGTGCAAATTCACACGGCCGATATCAACCGCCTAGAGTTGATGCAGAACGACATCCACATTCGCGCCGAAGCGTTTCAAGCACAAGCAAACGCGGCCTTCGCAGAATTAAGAGAACAACAGCCTGCGTTTGACAGACGCCTCATGGAGTCGAAGCAGTCCGACACAGAGTCGAGCTCTAAACGCAAGGCGCACCGCAAGTAGTACTTGCCCAGCTCTCAAATTTTGTTATAAACTAGGACTTCGGATAAAAGTATTACTTTCTTTAAAAAAAAATTTTCCGTAACCGGAGGCCTTTAGAGAGGCCAAGGAATTTTGTCTAGACCCCGCTGTAACACAACTATATGTTTAATATATAAGGGTATACCGCTTTTCTTACCGTTGTTAATCTTGCGCAAATAGTTCGATTCATTGGGCATCTATCCAAACTTTACCTTCAAGCTTAAAATATTGTGTCAATTAAACTCAACTTCCTAGAACTGTTAGAAGTTCATTCAATATCATTCAACTTTGAACTGCCAAAACTTATAATTTTCTTCCATATTTTTCTTTTGGCAGCAAGATGCCTCCTCGTCCAAACTTAAGGCCCAGGCCGGGCACGGCACCACCACCACCTCCACCACCAGCTTATGATCCGGCCATGGTTCAGGCTGCTATCACAGCAGCGGTAACCGCAGCCCTCTCGCAAATAAACTCCCAAGGGAATGGAGGGGCGGGAAGCAGCACGAATCATCCAAATCATGGCACTGGTCATGGCCAAGGAAGAGAATGTACCTACAAGGAGTTCTCTAACGCTAAACCAAAAACTTTTAATGGAACAGGAGGAGTCATTGCACTAATGCAATGGTTCGAAAAGACCGAAACGGTCTTCGAGATCTGCTCGTGCCAAGAAACAAGCAAGGTTAAGTTCGCTGCTTGCACCCTCATAGATCGAGCCCTCACTTGGTGGAAAAGCCATGTAAACTCAGTGACGCTCACTGTCGCTAACGCCATGAGTTGGGAAGAACTGAAGGTACTACTACTGGAAGAATACTGCCCAAGGGGTGAAGTGCAAAAGCTTGAGCAGGAACTCTGGAATTTGAAAATGGTCGGGTCTGACCTAGTCACTTACACAGCTAGGTTCAACGATCTCGCTGCTTTGTGCCCTACCATGGTCAACCCAGAATCAAAGAAGGTCGAAAGGTACATTTGGGGGTTGTCACCCCAGATTCAAGGGCATGTCCTAGCCTCCAACCCTATCACCTACAACAGCGCTAAACGCCTAGCGCAACGACTCATCGATCACGGAGCGAAACAGAGTACCATCACAACAGCCGCAAACCCACCTAGGGAGGCTCAGGGACAGAGTAGGCCTTGGAACAAGAGGAGGGGACAAATCCTCCAGGAGAACCCCAAGAAACAACAAGTGATAGTGACCCACGCTATTACTGTACCTACCAACTCTGCCCCCACAAGTTCATACAATGGAAAGCTACCGAAATGTAACAAGTGCAACTTCCACCATCACGGTCTCTGTCATGGCCTTCAATGCACCAGGTGCAATAAGAAGGGTCATACAGCCCGCTATTGCAAGGAGCCAACCCAACAATCCGCCCCCACTGCTAATACCGGAGTAAGCCGCGCTTGCTTTGAGTGCGGGAGCACAGGGCACTACCGCAAGGACTGCCCGAAGGCAAACAACAGGAATACCGGCGGAAGAGGCCGAGTTTTCACAATGGGACAAGATGAAGCCATTGCGGACCCTACTGTTGTTATGGGTACGTTTCTTCTCGATAACTCGTATGCATGCATTTTGTTTGATAGTGGAGCAGAAAGGAGCTTTGTGAGTCACGACTTTAAAAGCATGCTAAAACCAATACCACAATCATTAAGTGAACCGTTCATAGTAGAAATGGCCAACGGGAAAACTGAAGGCACTAAAGTGATATACTTAAACTGCACCCTAACTCTAAACGATAATCCCTTTCAAATCAACCTCATGCCAGTCTCGATTAAGAGTTTCGATGTCATCATTGGTATGGATTGGCTGAGTTCACATCGTGCGGACATTCTATGTTACGATAAGGCCGTTCGCCTTAATCTGCCAACCGGCGAAACCTTCCTTGTCTTGGGCGACAAACCTAGTACCACTCTTAGAATCATCTCAAGTATCCAAGCTCAGAAGCACTTACGAAAGGAGTGTCACGCATTTCTTGCACATGTTGTAGACGTGAAACGCGAAGTCCGGGACATCAAGGATGTGCCCGACGTATGCGATTTTCCCGATGTATTTCCCGAGGACCTTCCAGGGATACCACCCGTAAGACAAGTCGAATTCAGAATCGATCTGATTCCCGGAGCTACCCCAGTAGCCAAAGCACCCTATCGATTAGCCCCGGCAGAGATGCAGGAGCTATCCAGTCAACTGAATGAACTACTGGGAAAAGGATTCATCAGACCGAGCTTCTCACCATGGGGAGCACCCGTGTTGTTTGTGAAAAAGAAAGATGGATCGTTCAGAATGTGCATCGACTACAGAGAACTCAACAAACTGACGGTCAAGAATCGTTATCCTCTACCGCGCATAGATGATCTATTCGACCAACTGCAAGGGGCGAACTATTTTTCTAAGATTGATCTGAGGTCCGGGTATCACCAGTTACGAGTGCTAGAGGAGGATGTGCCGAAGACCGCCTTCCGAACTCGTTACGGACATTACGAGTTCGTGGTGATGCCATTCGGATTGACCAATGCGCCCGCAGTCTTCATGGATCTGATGAATAGAGTATGCCGACCTTACTTGGATCAGTTCGTCATCGTTTTCATTGACGACATCCTGATCTACTCCCGAAGTAAGAAAGAGCATGGCGATCATCTGCGACAAGTTCTAGGGATATTACGAAAAGAGAAACTTTATGCGAAGTTCTCGAAATGTGAATTTTGGATCCGAAGAGTCGAATTCTTAGGACACGTGGTAAGCGAAGAGGGAATCTACGTGGACCCATCCAAAATTAAGGCCATTGAGAACTGGTCAGCACCGAAGACTCCTACAGAAATTCGCCAATTTCTAGGTCTCGCTGGCTACTACCGCAGGTTCATTCAGAACTTCTCACGAATAGCGAAGCCTCTTACAACCCTAACCCAGAAAGGTGTGGCCTTTGACTGGGAAGAGAAACAAGAAAGAGCGTTCCAAACGCTCAAACGAGCCTTGTGCACCGCACCAATACTATCCCTTCCCGAAGGAATAGAAGACTTCGTAGTTTATTGCGATGCATCAAACCAAGGACTCGGATGTGTTCTGATGCAGCGAGGTAAGGTCATCGCCTACGCCTCGAGACAGTTGAAAACACATGAGGTTAACTACACGACCCACGATCTTGAGCTAGGAGCAGTAGTGTTTGCCCTGAAGATCTGGAGACATTACTTGTATGGAACGAAGAGCACTATCTTTACCGACCACAAGAGCTTACAACACATTTTCGATCAGAAGGAGCTCAACATGAGACAACGGCGATGGGTCGAGCTACTCAGTGATTACGAATGCGATATTCGCTATCATCCGGGAAAAGCAAACATCGTAGCCGATGCCCTTAGTCGAAAGGAGTACTCAGGCCGGAGAGTGAAGTCATTAGCTATGTCGATCCATTCGCACCTATCAACGCAAGTCAAGGAAGCTCAATTAGAGGCCTTGAAACCCGAAAACGTGGCAGGTGAGGCCCTTAGGGGAATGGACAAGAACTTAGAAATCAAGAGTGACGGAGCACGCTACCTCATGAACCGGATCTGGACACCAAAGTTTGGAGGATTCAGAGAGGTAGTTATGAGCGAGGCACACAGGACCCCATACTCCGTACACCCAGGGTCAGACAAGATGTATCTAGATCTCAAGCAACTCTACTGGTGGCCAAACATGAAAGCAGAGATCGCTACGTACGTGGGCAAGTGTTTAACTTGCGCCAAAATAAAAATAGAACACCAAAAACCCTCAGGCCTACTCCAACAACCTGAAATACCTGAGTGGAAATGGGAGCAGATTTCCATGGACTTCATAACCAAACTGCCCAAAACTCAGAGTGGCCAAGATACTATTTGGGTAATCGTCGACAGATTAACCAAGTCAGCCCATTTCTTACCTATCAAGGAAACTGATAGGATGGAAAAACTATCAAGAACCTACATCCGGGAGATCGTACGACTTCATGGAGTACCAATGTCCATCATCTCAGATAGAGACAGCAGGTTCACTTCCAGATTTTGGCAATCACTGCAAAAATCCATGGGAACAAGGTTGGACATGAGTACAGCATACCACCCTCAAACTGACGGACAGAGTGAGAGGACGATCCAAACCTTGGAAGACATGTTGCGAGCATGTGTAATCGACTTTGGAAAGGCATGGGATATTCACTTGCCTTTGGTCGAGTTCTCTTATAACAATAGTTATCATACTAGCATCAAGACCGCTCCGTTCGAAGCCCTTTACGGCCGTAAGTGCAGATCACCCCTGTGCTGGACAGAAGTGGGCGACACCCAATTGGCAAAAGGTCTAGTCACTAAAAGCACCCTTACTGGTCCAGAGATCATTAGAGAAACTACCGAAAAGATCGTGCAAATACGAGAACGACTGAAGTCCTCAAGGGATAGACAAAAGAGCTATGCCGACAGGAGACGTAAACCCTTGGAATTCCAGATTGGCGACCGTGTGCTACTGAAGGTCTCACCCTGGAAAGGCGTGATACGCTTTGGGAAGCGTGGAAAGCTAAATCCCAGGTACATTGGACCCTACGAAATCATTTCGAGAGTTGGTCCAGTGGCCTACAAACTCTAACTTCCAATCGAGCTTAACAAAGTACATCCGGTATTCCACGTGTCGAATCTGAAAAAGTGTTTGTCCGACGAAACACTTGTAATTCCACTCGATGAAATCGAGTTAAACGAAAATCTCAACTTTGTGGAAGAACCCGTCGAGATCATGGATAGGGAAGTTAAAAGGACCAAGCAGAGTCGCATTTCAATAGTAAAAGTTCGATGGAATGCTAAGAGAGGACCCGAATTCACATGGGAACGGGAAGACCAAATGCTACAGAAGTATCCGCATCTCTTCCTCAGCCCCTAAAACTCTTACCTTGTATTAAATTTCGGGACGAAATTCCGTTTAACGGGGGGATGATGTAACAACCCGTTATCCCGGGCATTATAAACCGAGTCTTGTAACCCCTTTTGAATGTAATGGGAATATCATCGATAAATGAATTATTCAAAAGCTCTGATTTGGAGTACGCTATGTAGTAGATATCGTCTTAAAGGTTCCAAATAAATAAAGAAACACTAAAATCTGAGTTATGGCGAAGAAGCTATGACCATTCTAAGATTTCTGTCAAAACCGACAACACCGATCAAACGAAAAACGCAAAGTTTCAATACGATAACATTAAACCGTGAGCGTACACAAAAATAACGTCCAAATCTGACTTCGCATGAGGAAGTTATGATTTTTCAAAGAAATTCCTTAAAAGCGATTAGTTATAAAATAAATAATAAAAATAATTTTGGAATTTGCCAACGGAGTCTAAATGAAAGTTGTAGATCGTAGTCTCACCTACGCGTGGATATAAAGACCATCGAAAACGGAGTTCGTATGAAGAAGATATGGATTTTTGAAGTTTATTAAATAAATTAATTATTTATTTAATTCAAAATTCGGATATTATCCGAAGAGGAGTCAGCGTCCTTCTCCGAAGTACGCGCTGCGTACTCCTGTACGCCCCGCGTAACCGAGAGGATTGGCCTCGGATCGTCCACGTCGCCATATCCGAGGAAGCCGACCCGTCCGACCCGTCCGACCCATCCGACCCGGCGTCCCATCCGACCCTCCTCCCCAGCAACCCGTCCCATCCGACCCGAGAACCCAAGAACCCGTCCCATCCGAACCGAGGCAGTCGAGGCTTCGGTCATGCATGACGTACGCGTACGCAGCGCGTACGAGCGTACGCCCCGCGTACCGAGGCAGACCTGCCTTCCTATAAATAGAATGCGAGGGTTTCCAAAGAAAGGGTTCATTTCTCTTCTCTCTCTCTCAGCATTTCCTCGTTTTCCGTGTCCGTTCAAACCCGAAGCTCTGGCCTTTTTGGCTCAAGTCCCGAAGGCCGATTCTACTCCCGAGATTCCCGAGAATCCCAAGAAAAATCAGTTTCCCAAGACGAAACTCTGCTCGGTTTTCCACCTCACAATCTTCAAACTATCAAGTGAGTTCATATCCCCTTTGAACACTCTTTAAATACATTTTAAATGTTTTATACTCTTTTTGGGGAGGAATACAAGTTAACACATGACTAAATTTGTGTGAAACATTAACCTTTTGATATACTTTTCATACTGTTGTTTTAACTATCTTGTGAAGTTATTATGATACAAAACCCCTCACAACACAGCTTTACCCTCTTTGGGATATAATATGTTTATAAATAGAAATATGTTTTATTTATACGTTTACATACAAACACATCATATCAAGGGTAACATTCTTTACTAAGTCATTTCATGCATTCAAAGAACTTATGATTATGCTTTGTCAAACATTGTGAAAGAGGTTAAACTTTGCATACAAACTACTACCTTATTACGGACTTAGTTGAGAATCCATGAGTCGTGTATATCTTCAAACGTTACTTTCTTTATTAGAAAATAATGCTACAAGTCCTGTCTATAACCAGAGTCTCCCGTTCGGAGAACGTGTCAAATGTGTATAGATCTATACGGGAAGTCATGATCCCGCGCCCTGACTGTTAGCTGCAGTCCGTCTTTTGGGGTGACAGTTGTCATAACGCTACGACGCCTGAAGAACGTCGCTACAGGCATATTATGTTTAGTATGGTTATAAAACTCATCGGATATACAATTATTATGGTATTATGCTTTTATGAACGAGTAGCTATTAAAACTATTCTTCATCTAACAAGTGCGATCTTCGTATAGCTTTATTATATAAAACTATGCCACAACTTTTAAGCACGTCGGTTGCTTGCGATTTTCGGTCTTAGAGACTGCCAGTTATGTTAGGAAAATAAGGGTTTTTCCTGTATACAAACCAAACAACTAATAGGAAAATAAGGGATTTTCTTGGTGCAACTATTTACAACTTATAACACGAACACTCATATGCATTTCATACTTTTATAAGAAAATAAGGGTTTTTCTTGGAAAGCACAACAAATCATATCTCAACTATTAGGGAAAATATGGGATTTTCTGGATCTAATACATTCATTTTCAACCCAATGAATCATAACTCTTTTCATTTGAAAATACCGCGTTTTCTGGAAAACATACATGAACTTTCGAATGGCGTACATTTTCTCAAAACACTACTTATGAACTCACCAACTTAATTGTTGACACTTTTTCTTTGAAATAACTTGTATTCTCAGGGAACCGCTAAGCAGGTTTGGAAATCAACTTTTGAGGATTAACGTGCTGACGTTAATTACTTCTTTTGAAAGATGTTTATGTACCTTTATTTTGAACATGTAACGAATACAATTATGTAAACATTTTGGAAACCTTAATATGTATGGTGGTGTGTACTTTCCTTTCTATGAACTGTTATGATACTGAATATGACGTCCTCCGCCCCCGAACGTTTCCGCCGTTCTGGTTTGGGGGTGTGACATATTTGAGCTAAACAATCCATGCATGAACGTAAAGTTTGTAACTTTACGAGTTATATCGACCCTAGGAGGCCAGATCTATGTTTTGGATGCATTAAGGCCGACTAAAATTACTTGTATGGAATTAGAATTTGGGGGACTCGACGAGTCGTTCTTAGGACTTGGCGAGTTGGGTCGTGGTTCCCTCACCATTTCTGTTACTGAGCAAACTTGTTGAGTCTAGAAGATAACTCAGCGAGTTGGACGTGTTTATGGACTTGAAAAATCATAGAACTCGACGAGTCCAAGTATGAACTCAGCGAGTTGATAGCAAATGTCCTGACCTGTATGAAGGAGAACTCGACGAGTCCAAGGAAGGACTCGACGAGTTCAAATGGAAAGTCTCGATTCTTTCATAAGGAGATACTCGACGAGTTAGATCACGAGTTCGAGATTCTCTGAATCATGGGACTCGACGAGTTGAGTCAACCAGAATGTTGACTTGGACTAGAAAGTTGACTTTGACCAGAAGTGTTGACCTTGACTTGACCATTGACCAGACTTGACCCTTAAAGGGGTTATAAGTTTGAAAGAGTAATTAAAAGGGATGTTATGTGTAGGAGTTTGAGGAGAGTTGATCCCATCACTAAGGACAGTTCAGCTACTTCACGACATTGAGGTGAGATACCTTCCAGTAGAAGTGGGTCTAAGGCACCAAGGTCGGCCCACTAGTAAGAGTTATAGTAGAGATGATTGTATTTGTGATAATTATCTGGTATGTTGCTATTTGTTATGATTACACGCTAGTATGATATGATGTTATGTGATAGGGGGTAGGATAGACCCCAGTACCGGTCGATAGGGCCGAAGTGGTATGCCAACACCCAGATAAGCTAGGTAGTATATGATTATATTTTATGCACTAGGATGCTATGTGGTAGAGTAGGGGGTGAAATAGTCCCCTGTACCGGTCGAAAGGACCGAAGGGGTAGGCCATCACCTTGATATGTTACGTAAGGTACTGGTCGAAAGGACCGAAAGGGTATGCCAGCACCCTGATATGCTAGGCTAGGTACCATTCGATAGGACTGAAGGGGTAGGCCCGCACCCTGATATGCTTGGCAGTTACCAGTTGAAAGACACCTAAGGGGTAGATCAGTACCCGAATATGTTATACAATATGTTTGTTATATGGTATGTGGTAAGATGGGGGAAGTCACTAAGCTTTGTGCTTACAGTTTTTCAGTTTTTTTTCCAAGTATTTCTTCTTCGAAGGGAAAGGAGCCGACACATTAGCAGCGCATCACACACATGATTTTCCGCATATGAGATTCTTGGGACCTGTACTCTGACATTGTTACTATTTAATGATATTGTTTTGTGACACGTGATCTATGGTTTTTATGAAATAAATTACTTGATGATGTTTTCTTATAAATTGTTTTATGAATCGCTATACTAAAAATGAAATTTTTGGTCTTGATTTTTGGGATGTTACACGGATCCGGTCTCAAATCACCTCGTATTCACCATACTAAAAATATACTAGGAAGATATCATATAATCCACATAAATAACGGGGAACCAAATCCCAACTAAACCCTAGGGGTTGTGACTTCCTTGTTACGTGTATGGGTCTTTTTCTTTCAGTAGTACGAGCCCATACTACCTTCCACACCTACCCATATTTGACTCAAGTGTCATCATAATGCCCTAACAATGTACATGCGCAGAGGCGAACACTTAATCCTCACTCCTAAAGGAAGGCTAAATATCTCACAAATGGCTGAAAGACCCCACAAAAGTCATCATGAAACTTCCACCAACCCTGCAACACTCGTTTATGCTAGTCAGATATAACGTTGGACCCTATAGACATTCAAATATATGATCCTAAGCCCTTCTTCAAACATGAACAAGAAATAAGGCTAAACCAAACATTCCCGGGCTATAAGATCTTAATTATGTACAACTATGATGCATAAACTAAGCAACTACAATAATGATGTCAATTTCATACAAGGAAAACTCTAGGCTACCAAGCATCATATAATCAGGCAATTCTATCATGCAATTCCTGAAGATCCCTAGTCTATCTCTAGCATGATGTTTTAACATATTACAATATCAAATAACAGTATGGTATTTTGGAGTCTACTTATTGGCTCCGACTGATCGTACACTCTGCGTCCTCCTTTAGTATTTGGAAAACCATTTGAAAATCATTTTGAAAACCTTTTTCCTTGGTTTGAGACTGGATTTACATGTTCCTCCAATTCACTCGAACCAATGCTCTGATACCAACTTGTAACATCCATAAATTTCACAAAATTTTAAACTTTTTCAAACATCCAAAAATCATTATTTATTACAAAATGTTTCCAAAATAGTTTCATATCTGAGTATCCTTGAAATCAAAATCATAAAATGTGAGGAGGTGTGCGATCACTCATTCACCTTCCCGCGATCATCCGATGTACCTGAAACAAAATCCCAAACTGTACCCCCAAACCTTAGTGAGTTCCCCTAAAATACCGATACATAACAAATAGCACACATAATAACTGCATGTAATGGGTGCACAACTTCACAAACTGGATTACCCCTAAGCCCACAGTATGATTCTGGCTTGCCTTTTAGTCCTACAGCTCACATTTGGCATGCTCCCGAGCCCACAACATAAGTCTGGCTTGCTCTCGAGCCCGCAGCTTATGATTAGCTTGCCCCTTCAGTCCTAAGCCTGGAATCTAAATCATCAGCCCTCGGTGCGAGTCTGGCATGCTCTCATGGCCCTCAGCTCGTATCTGGAACGCTTAGAAGTCCTCGATATGAGTCTGACATGCTTTCCCTGCCCTCAACTCATATCTGGCATACTCCAGGGTTTGTTGGTTACCGCACGGAGCAGTACAATCTCAACCCTACCCACACAACATAACACAACATGTCGACATGTAACAGCTAAATGCACACACAGATAATCAGACAATATCACAGGTAGTCCTATAGGCCTACCAGACTAGAATAACAAACTAGCATGCATAACTAACTCATAATCAACATATCAACAACTACTAGGATATCAGATTCAATGGGCCAGCCTTGGTGCCTTCGACCCCTAAGTATAGTGAGGACAACTCACCTCACAATGTTGAACTGAACTGGAAAGATCAAACTCCCAAAACACAGCTCCAAACTCAAACTCCTACAACCATCAATGAACCAATTCCATCAAGTCCCAAATTAACAAAATACCGTCAAAAGTCAAACTTGGTCAACTCTTGGTCAAAGTCAAAGTCAACGGTCAAGGTTAATAATCCATGTTAACCCAACTCATCGCGTGCAGCATACAGACTCATCGAGTTCCTTCAGAACTCAGAAAACCGCGAAACTCGTCTAGTTATCTCGCCAACTCACTGAGTTCACTCAGAATCCAGAAAACGGGTAAACCTTAACCAAATCATCGAGTTGGCTATGCAACTTGTCGAGTTCTTCATGTCTTAACATGTTCATCCCTTTCTAATCGATTCCAAGGCCCCAAACTACAGATCTACCTTCATGGAACTGAGATACCATGTAAAGTTGCCAAATTTATGTGCATGCAAGACCTCAAAGGGAGTAAAACACTAAAAGTAGCCTTAAGAAGAGGTTTTGGGCATAGAGAAGGGCCAAAGCTTCATAAAGCTTGATTCTTTATGTCCATGAGGGCCTAGAGGAGTCCATATTTAAACTCCTCACTTCAAAACGTTCCCAATACTAGAAATGCGTCAAGAATAAGCTAGAAATCGCCCTAAACTCTTGAATGGAGAGATCTAACATGAAATTGATCAAGGTAGTGGATTTTTACCTTCAAATGAATGCCAACAAAGTAGATTCTAGATCTACAAGCTCCTTCTTGTTCCAAGCTCCTCAATCTTCAAGTCTCTTCAAGAAAGCACCAAACACACACTTTTAGCCTCTTACTCACTCAAAATAGGAGGTTAGCTCAATTAGGGTTCGCTTCTGGACATGAAAGGTGGAAATGAGACTGGAAGGAGGACTTAAGGTCCTTTAAATAGGGTGTAAACCTTAAAATTAGTGTTTTCATCCACAACCTCTACATGTCGAGTTAGGGTCCTCCAACTCATCAAACAGGTTCCATAAACCACTCGACCTGATCAGTCTCTACACGACAAGTTGGGGCATCCAACTCGTCGAGTAGGTCTAAAAATATGAATATAAAGCTTTAAATTTTATACCTAGGAGTCGGGATGTTACATCATATCTTCAAAATTATGGTGCAAGAAACTTTAATCGTAATGTGGGAAAGCATACACCACATTTTATCATCAAAAGAATGAATAAAAAACACGATTTCAGATGGCTAACGTCGTGAGATTTGAGAAGCTCATGATATGAGTATGGTTAAATCGAATTCCAGATCATGATAATATCCATCTCACGACGTGAAGTGTAGAGTCTCACATTGGGAGAATTGGGGAATAACATAATGATGTCACTAATTCTTATATATATATGTGAACTTCAAATGCCCTGTCAACTAATTAAGACTCATTTTAAGACCACTTGTTTTCTATAACTCCCTCTTTTCTACTCCAATCTCTCTTCACACATGATTGTTTCCCCACACTTATCAAAAATTGTGGTCTTCGGTTTTAAAACTCTAACGCGCACAGTTTTTTCTCTCTCGATATTCTAATGATTATGCGAACAAAACAAACCAAGGAAATCGTAAAAGTGAAAGAAGAAGACAAACATGACACATTCGGTTATAACAAAAATAAAACAAAGAAAACTAAAATAAAAAAGGATAAAAATCCTTCAAACATCAGATTCCCCCCCCCCCCCCCCCCCCGAGAAGCATTTCTTTTTGAGGAGTCGTGAGTTGGACTCCTTCCTGCTCTACGTTGTGTAAGTTGGGAGTGGAATGCCCCCTTCTCCTTTTGCTCCTTCCACCTCTTCTTATACGCTTGAACTTACCATATGTATGCTTTCATTGAATTTTCCTTTTTCGTTTGATGATTGCAAGCTTCAAGTTTTCTTTTAACTCTTTAGGACTTTGCATCACTTGAACTCTTCACTTTATTCGTAGCTAATTCTTCCATGGCTAACCCTATCCCTTCATCAACAACAACATATAACATATAGCCAATAACAACGACAACATATAACATATCAAGTTTTATCTTATCATAAAACTAATAATAACAAAATATATCATACAAAGTTTTATCTTGACATAAAACCATTAATAGCAACATACTTTATAAATTAACATATAGAACTTCCGAATATAAGTTCGGAACTATATCGCACACAACATATATATAGAATCCTAAGTATAACTCAAGATCTACATTTGTATAATAACATACTAATAAGTTGATAATAGTTGTATATATTCAATATATTATATTTAGAACAACTATATCCCGATTAATATAACTGTCTATGTTGAAATCAATACACTATCTGTAACACCTAAAGTTTTGAAGGCCAAGAAAGGAAAGAAAACCCTAACTTTAAGGGGAGACTCGGCGAGTCCAAGGAGGAACTCGGCGAGTCCGAGCGGGATCCGGGTCGAGTCTGGTCTGTGCGAGAAAATCCCTAAATTCGGGACTTGGAGCCTATTTAAACGTCTCATTCTCTCGCCTAGGGTTCCTTTACTGCCTCTTTCACCTAGAACATCGAACCCTAATCCCTATTGTTGCCCATTCAAGCTTCCAAGCCATTTTGAGTGATTTGAAGGAAGAAGAAAGAGGGGAATCATTGAAGCTTTAAGGATTAGCCTTAGATCTTAAGATTGGGGAAACTTTCTGAGTTATTGAAGGTATTAAGTCGTTTCCCTCCTTTAGATCTATTATGGTTGTGAGTTTTGGGGGCTTTTAGCCATGATTAGCTACCCCTTTTGAGTTAGAAGCCAGATCTGAAGTTGCTACTTCGGATCTAAGCATATTATGGTCTTGAGAAGCATAAAGTATCTGCCCTTGAGTTTATTATGGAGCCTATTTGCCTTAAACCCTAGTTTATGGTGTATTTTGCCTAGATCTCCTTCCCTACACGTAAAGTTTGCAACTTTACATGAGGAATAGGCTTGGGAAGGGTAGATCTATAGTTTGGAGTCCATGCATGACTCAAATGTCCTCTGCATGTATGGAGATCTGAATGGACTCGGCGAGTCCTTTGAGTGGACTCGACGAGTAGCATGAAGATTTGGAGGAACTCGACGAGTGGGATGAACAGCTTGTCGAGTCAGATGAAGTTGGGTAGGAACTCGGCGAGTTGGATGAACAACTCGGCGAGTCTGTTGAAGGTTGTCTTGGACTCGACGAGTCTGTTCTTGGATTCGACGAGTTAGGTCGCGAAACCCCAAACCCTTCGAGTTGAGACTCGAATCAGTGAGTCGAATGGAAACTCGATGAGTTGGACAGGTCAGGACTCGGAAATCGGTAGACTCGGCGAGTCATGGACTGACTCGGCGAGTCGAGTCGCAAATAGAAGGACTCTGAACATATGAACTCGGTGAGTCAATAGGGTGACTCGGCGAGTAGGGTTGACCTGGCAGGTTGACTTTGACCAGGACTTTGACTTTGACCAGAGTTGACTTGGTTGTCTTTCGGGGGTCAGTTAGACTCAATGTTGCATTGATATTGGTAGCTCGGGGAGTGAGTGGAGTAGGAGTTCAGAGAGTTGCCGGGCAGCAGCTAGTGGTTTCATCAGCCAGTTCAGCCAGTGCAAGTGAGTTTCCCTTTGTATGAATGGGTCTACGGCCACAATGTCGGCCCATGTAGTTATGAGTAGAAGACCCGGGGGTTAGCCCTAGGCACAGTATGCTAGTATGATATTCGGGACGAGGTCCAATGATAGAGAGTGGGTGCCCAAGGAATGTTTTATGTGATAGTTTATACTTGTTGTCTGTGTGATACTTGTATGTGCCTGGTAGGGAGGTGAGTGTGGGCCAGGTCCCGTATATCACCAATAGCAAAGTGTGGATGGCGTTCCACATCTCAGTAGCAGCAGATCAGGGGCGAGGCCCAAGTTAGGGAAGGAGTGAGGGTGGGCTAGGCCCGTACCTCACCATCAGCAGGAGTATCGACGGGGTTCCATGACTCATTAGTAGCAGGACAGGGGCGGGGCCTGGAGATAGGAGAGGCCTTAGGACAAGATCCGTTAGTATGTGTTTAGCTTATGTGATGTGATGTGATATGTTTATGCGCTATTATATGTTAGTGGGTGAGGCCCTGTGACAGGCGAGGCCTAAGTGAAACAGATCTGTATCCGAGCGGGGCTCGAAGCCAGGCGGGGCCTGGAGCGGCAGGGCCGTTGTAGCGGGCGAGGCCCGAGGTAGGGGCGAGGCCCAGGATAGCGGGCTGGCCCAGTATGTGCAGTATGTGGTTATGCATGGTATGTGGTAGGGTGGGGAACTCACTAAGCTTCGTGCTTACGGTTTTCAGTTTTGGTTTCAGGTATTTCCGGTAGCGGAGGGAAGAGCTCGGGGTGATCGCATGGCACACACCATAGATTAGACAGTCTGGGAATGTTTTACTCTGATAATGAACATGTGTTTTGGAAATTAATACTTTGATTGTATTTGGATTGATGATTTTGCTTTAAGTAATGTTTTATTAAAAGAAAATTTTTAGTCTTGAATTTTGGGATGTTACAAGTTGGTATCAGAGCCTTGGTTTGAGGGATTTGGACATGCTCTCGGGTGTGTCTGAACTCAAACTGAGGAATTGGTATAGAAGATTTCAAAATGAAAAGACAATTTTGTAAAAAGAGAGTTTTGAGAAAGAAACTAGTTTTAGAAAAGCAAAAATAATTCAGAAAGAAAAGAACTTTGAAAAGAGAAAAAGGGTGTGGTGCATGCAATCAACTGAGCTCAAGTAAGTACCCCAAAATACCCATACAAGTTTATGTTATGATTATCAGTTGATAGAACAGCATGCTAGATTAGGACTAAGGATCTAGGGATGATGCTTTATGTGCATATTATATGTGTTTTGAGCTGCATGATAGTGCTGATTAGACAGTAGAAGGATAGCCTGTTTAGGTTATGCCTGAGTTTATGGGTTTGTGTGGGTCTATGAGTTTGTGTTGCATGCTAGTTCAGATTCTTGCTATTTGGATATGATTGCTTGAGTATGTTGTGGTTAGATTTTCCCCTTGTCTGAATGCTGCTTGCTCTGTGCAATATGGGATTTCGAGTGATGGGAGTTAGCCATTAAGTGGATACGTCACGTCACATGTGAGCAGGGTTGAATAATCTCAGAGTGCTGGATTTGGCCCTATTTCGCAGCTCTCGTTTGAGTCCAACCGTTGTAGGGACGAGTCTTTTACTCGAAGGATTATCTGAGCCTCGTCACATGTGATGGTATCCAGGTGATGGCTAATTGGCATCACAAGGAGACCTTCCGCAGCTGAGGACTGGTTTGAGTTGAGTCAGAGGTTTCCCTAGGGCAAGCCTAGGATGAGATAGTGATGGGAGCAGTAGTAGTGGGTAAGGGACCTGGTGGAGTCAAAGCAATTCCTGAGGAAAGTACGGATAGATGTGGAAGGTAGTATAGGCCCGTACTACTGAACGCAGAGGATCCGTAATCAATTCGGGAAAGGCCGAGACAAGACCAGGAACCTGGTAGGGAGTGTGTTTGGTCTCGCAGCAGTGATGAGTATTCTGATAGTGGATGTATTATGTTTTCAACATGGTGACGTTGAGAGAGAGAGACCAGCGGGCGGATCAGGTGCCAGAGAGGGATCAGGCTCGGGTTCAGGGGCCGAGCAGCTCGAGGAGTGAATGAGGGAGTTGATATCCGCCGAGGTTACGCGCAGTATTCTAGATCAGACTCCTGTGATCTTTGGCACGGTCAAGGAGGGTATATTGGAGATTTTGGATGAGGGGCTGGGGGCCTTCCGTACTGAGATGATGGCATTGATGGGAGCGCATACCTTGACATTTCGAGAGTTCAGGGCTTGCCAGGAACTGGATTATCATGGGGCTAAGGACCCCATCGCTAGCAGCAGATGGTTGGCTGATGTTGCCAACGCATTCCGTACGAGCCGGTGTCCTGAGGGGGACAAGGTCAGACTCGCTTCCTGTCTTCTGAAGGACAGAGCGAGGGATTGGTGGGAGGAGATTGGTCATGCTTTGGGGGATGATGTCGCGTTGGACGCGATGACTTAGAGTGATTTCTCGGCCAGGTTCAGGGCGGAGTTTTCGCCGGTTATTGAGGTGCAGCAGTTGGCACGGGAGTTTCAGGATTTGACGCAGACCACTGAGACTGTGGCGGAGATCACCGCCAAGTTCAGGGAGAGGGCTCTTCTTGTACCACAGTATGTCGCGGATGAGGAGATGAAGAAGGCCCGATACCATGAGATGTTGAGGGATGACATCAGGGAGTTCGTGAGCAGATCCAGCTGTAAGATGCTGGAAGATATGATTTCTCGGGCTAGAAAGAGGGAAATTGATTTGGAGCAGATCCGAAAGAGGAAGCCGGATGAGGTTCAGGTAGCTGCAGGTTTGGGCAAAAGGCCCAAGGGATTGGATTCGAGATCGAGGGATTATAAGGACCGCAGTTGGTGCGGGAAGTGTGGCAGGGCGCACGGGGGCGCGTGCAGGAGTGGTAGCGGTGGTGAGTCTGGCTGTTTCAAATGCGTTCGGATTGGTCATTTCAGCAGGGATTGTACTGTTACCACCTCACAGGGATCAGACTTGTTATGTTTTCACTACAATCAGCGGGGCCACAAGAAGGCCCAGTGCCCCAATTTGTTTTCAGCAGGATGGGTGATGGCACCTACCCCTGCAACTTTGAGGATCATAGACGGTCGTCAGGGCCGTGCAGATGCACCTGCGGTAGGAGGCAGAGCTCTTCAGATGACTACCTTGGAGGCACGATCAGCACTGGACGTTGCAGGTATGCGATTTTCGTTTTCAGTTCTTTTATTTGTGCATGATTATATTGTTATGGTTCTGCATCATTATTGTTATGAGTATTTTATTTTTAAGCGGTTGATTGTGATCGATTTATATGCCATCTGCATACCTTGGATATTCGAATGGTAGTGAGGGGATGTGCCCTATTGGAGAAGGTTACATAGGATGTAGTAAGTGTAGCATGCTTAGGAGGGACTTGGTATGTCTCGCTAGATCGAAGTTGTATAGTGTTAGAGATGGATTGGTTAGATCCCTAGCTATGGTAAGCTTGGGTTCCTCAGCAGATTGATTATGGAATGGTAGCAAGGATTGGGATTTCTTTTTGAGTATTAAGAAACAAGGGGTAAGCAGGATCGAAGTGGGGGATAAGCCTCCGAGTGTGCAAAGGTAGGAGCACGCAGACTTAGAATGAGTGTGCGACCTCCGAGAAGGAAAAGAAATAGTTCAACATTTGATGGATTGAGGATTTCAGGGTTGGGAGTTTGAGAAACTCCCCATCAGCTAGTGCGTGTGATGGTAATGGTTAGTACGTGGTTGGGAATTCAGGTTGTGGATCACCCGTAGGACTCGAGGGAGTCGGAATGAGGATCTTGAGAGCTAATGGCACATGGGTGCCTTCGTATTAGCAGTCAGTGGTAGGAAGTGATATAAGACTACGGGGCAGCCGTAGTATTCACTAGCAGTCAGTGGTAGAAAGTGATGTAAGACTACGGGGCAGCCGTAGCATTCACTAGCAGTTAGTGGTGGAAGTGTTGTAAGACTACGGGAATCCGTAGCATTCACTAGCAGTCAGCAATGGATGGTGATGTAAGACTACAGGTAAGCCGTAGCATTCCTTAGTAGCTTCGTTAGCGGAGTTGGGGCGAGGCCCTTATCTCCTAGTGATCATGTAAGTCCCCAAAATTTGCTTGTGTATCAATCAGATCCAATTGATGGTGCGGAATCCCAATCAATTGGATGATGTCAGATCAATATAGAAGAGAATGAGAAGAAGAAGATGATGAATCTATGATGTATTCAATATGAATTATGCTCCTTACAATAGATTCTCTCACACACACACTTCTTCTCTCTAATTTCTCCCTCTACAAGATGCCCTCTTCTTTTTCTGTAACCGTACACTCCCACATGCACTCCTCTATTTATATGGACCTCCAGCCATACACATGTGTATAGCCGCACACCCTGTGTACGGTCGTACACAGGGTGTGCGGCCGTACACACATGTACGGCCGTACACACAAAACGCAAACACATACAATATTGCATAAAAATATATTTTCCTAGAAAAGCAAAGTATAAACCATATTTTTTGACCCAACAATCTCCCCTTTGGTTTATAGCTTTCTTTTCTAATTGGCCTAACAAACTCCCCCTAAAAAGTAGGTGGCTTTTTCTTGTTAATCTTCATTGGGAATTTGGCTTCAGCATTAATCTTTGACTTCTTCACAGCTTCAAGATGAACTTGATGAATCTTCCTAAATGACTTCATCTCGAGCGGTTGGGCTTTTCTTCAAGATTTGACTCTGAACGCACATTGTGTGAGGAGGCTTGATGTACAGATTCTTGAAAGATAGCGCTTCAACTTGAGAATCTACAGAGAGAGCAAATCTTCTGGATCACTTCAGCAGGTTTAAGATAGCAGCAGACTGATTAAGGAGGCTTCAATGCAATCCGTCACATAATCTTCAATTTCAGCTTCACCTTGCTTCTGGGGTTGAAAGATTGAATGATGGAAGAATAGTCTTCATTTCTTGCTCCTTCGAATGAGAATTCTTCGATGCTCACGGACGAGGCTTTGGCTCAGAAATCTTCAACACAAACTCCATGAGTCTTATCTATACCTGAAATCACTTTTCAAGACAAAACAAAACTAAAAGAAAACTTAGCACACAAATGAAAACAGAAACAAAAAATATTTTTGGATTTTTGATTTTTCTGAACAAGAAATAAAACAGAAATAACACTATTTTTGGATTTTTAAAATTTTCTGATTTTTCTTTGATTTTTATTTTGATTTTTGAATTTTTCTGATTTTTTTTAATTTTTAATTCTCCCCTAATATTTAAATTAGAAGAAACTATGACAAATTTAACAAAAATAAAAATGATATCTAACTTTAAGAAAGATTTGGGATCAAATTTTTTAGACAACCTTTATCCACTTATCGGTACCTTTCATATTCACATCTTTGTCTGGTCGATCGTCGGTATTGTTGTCCACTTAAACACGAAAAATTGTGACAAATTTAGGACATACTATTTGTTACAAGACAGGTGAACTTAAGTTCCTAAAAATTATATCTGATCCTAATTTCTTAGATACTATATCTTAAGGACCATTCATCTGACGACGACCAGGGATATTGTTATCCACCTAAATTGACCAGCGAGATCTATAGACAATCTGTATGTGTTCAATTTTAAGTGTACTAGAACGTGTTTCCCGCTTCCTGATATGCCCCAGCCATCAAGAACTTCCAGAGTACTCCTTACACCGGGTGAGCAGACAACCATTCAGAGAGAAGATAGATTAAGAATTCTATTACTTATTACTTCAGAGGGGTTGAGAAGTAGAAGGTTGCATATGCTGTGTACCAGGTCAGATTAGAAGTCACGCAAAGGAGACAACATATGGCTAACAGATAAGAAGTTTTTCACATATATAATATGCAGAGAAATAGAGTTGCATATGTTGTGTACCAGGTCGGATTGGAATTCACGCAAAGGAGACAACATATGACTAATAGACGGAAAGAAAGAAAATGATATTCTACAGACCTAATTTATCGGAATTTACCAGTCGCCACATCCAACCGGAATTAAGGACAAAATCCGCACATCGAGGAAAAGTTAAACCACGGTTCCAAGTACGGGTTCAATTAATGTGACGAGTAGATTCCCATATATATCTCCCTGCTCAACCTATCCGAGCATCGTATTGTCAGGCTGAACGGATCTAAATAGGTCAAGATTTGTCAAGTCTATAAATTTCCTAAGTTCAACTCTCCCTAGTCAAGTCCATTTAAAAAAAATTTGTGCCTACCGATGCATCAAACCAGAGCATAGACCCTTCAACTTCAGGTATGTTACGCAAACTGAGGTTGCTTGTTATCACTTTATCATATCACTTCCCAGAACATCTCCCTCAAGCAACACATTTCATAACCAACAATTTTTTTTGATTATCTGATTTTCTAATGTTTTTGGATTTTTAAAATTTTCTAATTTTTGTTTTGTTTTTATTTCTCTCCCTAAATTTGTGCATAAGAGAGAAACGAAAGTAAATTCGCAAATTTAAAGTATCCTAAAACAAAAATTAGTCTTTAAAGCGAATCAGGTTAAGAAAAACTCAGGAGTATAGAGAAGAAAATGCAAACCATAAGTCACTGCTTGAATTTGCATCCAGAATGTCTGAGAACAGCACGCGTAAACTCAGAACAGATCCAAAAATTCTTCATGTCGTTAAGCACAAACCCTGTTTGTGATCTCTTCCTTTCCCGCCAAGGACACATACTCTCAAATAATGTTCTGAGTACTGTACAGTTGAGAGCTGTCTCCTATCATGTGCCTGGAACAACTACTACCAACAAACCGAAGTCTAATGATATGCCTCCATAGCTGCTCCGACACAGATCGGGATTAGTTGGTCTTTGGAACCCAGTCCATTTTGAAACTGGGTCGACCTTTGTCATCGACACACGATACTTTCTCCCATGACATGTCCAGTTTATCACAAACAGAAGACATAGAAATATTGAGCCTTTGGAACCCATTTCTAGTTGGGTTTAACCCATTTCTTTTTCGATCCGATGGGTGGCTCAGTACTTGCTTTTGAACTTGATGTCGTCCGTTGAGATGATTTTGATTTTGGCTTCACGGGAGCATCTCTTGGATTGGGCTTCTTGGCCGACATTCCCTTCTTGCCCTTGGGGTTTAGATTCTTGGCCTTCTGCGTTGAATTCTTGGCCTTGGGAGTTGAATTCTTGGCCTTCTTGGCATTCCAGTCGTCAATGTCTAATCGTGATCTCGAAGGGTATCTTTGGGAGTGATTTCCTCTTGGTGCGTTCTGCCAGCCGTGTGCGTAGTAGGGAATGTATGCGTGATTTGGATAATTTCTGGCAATGTGTCCAGGTCTTCCACAGTGAAAACATGTCTTTTTCTTCACCGTGGAGTTGTTTCTTCTTGCCCACAGTGAAAACATGCCTTGTCTCTTGCTTTTCCCACACGCACAAATGCAACAGGCACTCTATTTAGCTTGAAATGGTGGCCTGTATTTACCAACAGCAGGTTGATCAGAAGCAGTTGAGTTCGAAGCAACAGATTCAGAGTTTAAGGAGATGTTGGTTTGTGCAATGGTGTTCTCCTTGTTCTCATCCTCTGCTACTTTACCTGCACATGAAGTAGAAGCATTAGTATCGTTCAGCTCAACACTCTCAGTTGGCCCTAATTGTTCAGTCTTAACTGAAGCTGAAGCATGGGTTTGACCATACTGAGCAGGCATTTCTTCCTCATTGGTCTCAAGGGGTGGGTTATAGTTGTGATTAAATGGAGGTGGCACACTGTGATACCCTAGACCCTTGGTTTGATTATCTTTAAAACTCAATTGATTTTCTACTAAGGACTCGACTGTGTTACTTGATGCAGTATAATTTTTGAAACTAACATCTGTGTTTCCATACTTTATTTTCAAAGCATCAAGTTCTTCAGTTACAGCAGCAAGTTTTCTTTTGATGTGATCATAATTCTCACACTTATTGCTGTAATCTTCTTGCAGTTTCCTAAAGTCCTTAGTCTTGGCCTCTAATTATGCTTTTAAAGGTTTCTGGCCTTTCCTAAGAGTATAGCCTTCGTATTTGAGATCCTCATTTTCTCTTTTTAATAAATCGATTTGATCTCGGAGAAATTTAATTGTAGCTTCACAAGTTGGAGTAAATGAAACTTCATTTACCGGAATTGATGTGGAACTCATTTTCCTCTCTCTCTCTCTCTCTTTTTTTTTTATTTTTTTTTTTTTAAATTTTTAAATTTTTTTTTTTAAATTTTTTTTAATTTTTAATTGCCCTTTGACTTAAAAACCGAGAAAGTCAACCTTAAAAGTCAAATTTAAAAAGTCAAACTTAAAAAGTCAAACTCAAAAGTCAAACTTAAAGGTCAAACTTGAAAAATCAAATTTAAAAGTCAAACCGAAAAGCCAAATTTGAAAAATTAAAAGTCAAACGAAAAAGTCAAAATTTAAAGTCAATGGTCAACTAGAAAAGTCAAAGTCAAAATTTAAGTAAAAAGTCAAACATTAAAAAATAAAATTTTTGGGTTGAAAATGGAATTTTAAAATAAAAGGAAATTGATTTTTGAGTTAAAAATGTCAATTTTCGAAAATAATAACCAAGAAGGAGTCTTTAAGAATAAGAAAACGGGAGTTATGTAATAAGATTCAAGCTAGAAGAGATGGTAAGGCGCTTGGTTGTTGGAGCAAGGCATCCAGTTTCGAATCTTGCATCCGTCGTTTTCCTTTTGATTATTTTCTGATTGCTTCTATGTGTATAAAGAATAAGAAAGGAAGGTATGGATCAACAGTCAGCTTAGCCGAGTTGGTAAGGTCAGTTGCTTTGTTTGGAGGAGACCCTCGTTCGATCCTCGGCACCTCCAAAAATGATTTCTATTTTTTAGATGCGAAGCAATGCAAGGACGCTGCTGCGAGGTTGGCTGCGAGGACGAGGACGAGGGCCGCACACCGAGACCGACACGTCCGAGGCACACACTGCTGAGCCGCAATCCAAGACCGTACACCGAGCCGTGTACTCCGAGCCGCACACACCGAGCCACACTCATTCAACCAACATCACTTCTTCAACCGGGCCGCACTCCTTCAATAGATTTGCGAAAAAAACAACATTTTTCACCCCTTTTTGCTCCAAAACTCGATCAAAAACTCGTTTTTATGAAAAATGCAAAGAAGTAACCCCCCTTATTTTTGTGAGATCTATCCAAAAACGTTATTCTCTTTTCAAAATAAGATCAAATAAGCTCCAGATCTGGAAAAATTGATTGATACAACCAAGCTCTGATACCAATTGTAAGTCCCCAAAATTTGCTTGTGTATCAATCAGATCCAATTGATAGTGCGGAATCCCAATCAATTGGATGATGTCAGATCAATATAGAAGAGAATGAGAAGAAGAAGATGATGAATCTATGATGTATTCAATATGAATTATGCTCCTTACAATAGATTCTCTCTCTCTCTCTCTCACACACACACACACTTCTTCTCTCTAATTTCTCTCTCTACAAGATGCTCTCTTCTTTTTCTGTAACCGTACACTCCCACATGCACTCCTCTATTTATATGGACCTCCAGCTATACACATATGTACAGCCGCACACCCTGTGTACGGCCGTACACAGGGTGTGCGGCCGTACACACGTGTACGGCCATACACACAAAACGCAAACACATACAATATTGCATAAAAATATATTTTCCTAGAAAAGCAAAGTATAAACCATATTTTTTGACCCAACATATCAGATAGGGATCAGGAATGGGTAGTGGATGAGAATGATAGGGAGTTTGACTGTATAGCCCTAGAGAGGTGAGACCTTGGGACAAGCCGCTCCAGGATATAGTTGGGTGAGACCCGTGGGCGAGGCCCGTATGAGATTAGCAGTGTAGATGAGACCTGAGAGCAGGGTTGCTCAGTAATATGGTTGGGTGAGACCCGTGGGCGAGGCCCAAGCGAGAGTGATTAGACTAGTGGGACTAGAAGGATAGAGGCGGGTGGGACCCGTGGGTGAGGCCCGTGAGTTTTTGCAGCGCAGGTGGGACCTGGTAGGGATCTTAGAGTCAACTTAAGGGATCGGGGATCACAGGTTTGTAGTGCCTGAATGGCAGAATAGATTGAGCAGTTATAGGTGGTCGAAGTTTCTTCAGAATTCGCTGGGAGCGACTAGTGGTGGTGTTGGGACTAGCTACCGGTGGGAGCCGATAATCCAGACATTGATAGGTTGGTAGGGACCAGGGTGGTCTCAGTTCATCCGGAAGGCAGACAAGGAATAGCAGAATTTTCAGTCAGTAGTACTGCGGGTAAGCAGTGTATGGTGGAATTCAGTTAGTTGAATCGAGGGGTGCTCGACACCAAGTTTTGATAGAGAGAAGTGTCAGTGGTTACTGTCGGTGATGACCCGTACTAGAAATAGCGGGGGTGATGGAGTTGGTGAAGGATAAGACCGTCACAGTGACAGAGGAAATAGTTGGTTATGAAGCTTTGCCTTGGGAAGGCAAGGAATTTGCTCAAGGAAAGAAGGGGTGAACCCATATAGGTTCAGTGCAGTACTCGGTGAGTACCAGAAGGATTGTCGGTGAGTAAGCTGTGTTTCCAGGATGTTTAGGGTCAGGGTGACCCGAGTCTATTATCCGCAAGGATTAGTGTTAGTCGGAATGACCGAGCGGAAGGCCAGCGAAGGTAGGCAGCTGGTGTTGGAATAATTGGTGGGATATTGGAGGCAGATCGCAGGCGGTGGGCCATAGCAAACTTCGAGCAAGAAGTTTAGTTTAAGTGGGGGAGAGTTGTAACACCCAAAGTTTTGAAGGCCAAGAAAGGAAAGAAAACCCTAACATTAAGGGGAGACTCGGCGATTCCAAGGAGGAACTCGGCGAGTCCGTGCGGGATCCGGGTCGAGGAGTAAGTGACTGACTCGGCAAGTCGGCCAAGGGGACTCGGCGAGTCTGGTATGTGCGAGGAAAACCCTAAATTTGGGAATTGGAGCCTATTTAAACGTCTCATTCTCTCCCCTAGGGTTCCTTTACTGCCTCTTTCACCCAGAACATCGAACCCTAACCCCATTGTTGCCCATTCAAGCTTCCAAGCCATTTTTGAGTGATTTGAAGGAAGAAGAAAGAGGGGAATCATTGAAGCTTCAAGGATTAGCCTTAGATCTGAAGATTGGGGAAACTTTCTGAGTTATTAAAGGTATTAATTCGTTTCCCTCCTTTAGATCTATTATGGTTGTGAGTTTCGGGGGCTTTTAGCCATGATTAGCTACCCCTTTTGAGTTACAAGCCAGATCTGAAGTTGCTACTGCGGATATAAGCATATTATGGTCTTGAGAAGCATAAAGTATCTGCCCTTGAGTTGATTATGGATCCTCTTTGCCTTAAACCCTAGTTTATGGTGTGTTTTGCCTAGATCTCCTTCCCTACACGTAAATTTTGCAACTTTACGTGAGGAATAGGCTTGGGAAGGGTAGATCTACAGTTTGGAGTCCATGCATGACTCAAAAGTCCTCTGCATGTATGGAGATCTGAATGGACTCGGCGAGTCCTTTGAGTGGACTCGGCGAGTAGCATGAAGATTTGGAGGAACTCGACGAGTGGGATTGTCACACCCCCAAACCAGAATGGCGGAAACATTCGGGGGTGGATGACTTCACGTAGTATCACAACCATTAAATATTGTAAAGAAAGTAACACAACCATCACATATATAATGAAAACGTATATTGTTGCGTTATACATATTAGCAAAAGAATATTGCAATGAGATGATAAATGTTCAATAATAAAACCTTCTTAGTGTTCCTTTCTCCAAAAGCTGGTGGTTACCTGTATTACTGATTTCCTGAGAAATACAAGTGGTTTCGAAAAAGTGTCAACAATTAAGTTGGTGAGTTCATAAGAGTTTTGCTTTGAAAAGTATGTCCTTTTTGATAGTAAATCGATGAACGAGGTTTTCAGAAAATCCAATATTTTCTATAAATGATTTGAAAAGTTTCCCGTGTTGGAGTGCGTTAGTGTTTTCCATACTTGAATAATAGTGATAAAATTTGTGTTAACAATAAAATGGAAAACCGAAATGCATATATGAATCTCGTAAATCAAACTTGTTTTTATACTTTTATGTGAGTTTTATAACCATGCTATTGACACTGATGGCCTGTAACAACGTTCTTCAGGCGTTGGAACTGTTATGACATTTGTCACCCCAGGCCTGCCGGCCTAGCTGTAGCTAACAGCTTAGGTGTGGGATTGTCAATCCCGTATAGATCTATACACAAGTATCACGCTCCCCCTACAAGGGATTATGGTTTATAATACAGGACTTAATAATGCATACTCGAACGTACGTGAAGCTGTCTCACATTACTTGGTATAAACAGATTTACGATAATAAAGACTTTACTTCTTTTGAAAGCATTTCATTTGTCGAGATGTATATGTAAAATGTATGAATCACTTGAATACTACACTCATTATAGTTACTCAAAAGTATGTTCCCATTTGGTAATAACAACTTGGTGATATAATATCCCTTTTAAACATAAAGTTATTTTTGTATTAAAACCCTATAAGAACGATATTATAAAAATGATACTTTGATTTGTAATGTACTTGTATTCCCCCCCCCCCCCTAAAACGTGAAAAGAATTGAAAAGTTGGGGTATGAACTCACTCGTTAAGTTTGAAGAGAGAGGCTAGGGTTGAGCAGAACTTCGACCGTGGATGGTTGCGGCGTCGGGCTCTTCGGGGATCTCTTGCAGCGTAAATCTTTCGTCGGGGGCTCGAGTGCGGAAACCGAGGTAAGAAAATGGTCTCTGGAACTTAGTGATATGGGAGAATGACTGAGAAGTTGTGAATGGTATGCAAAACTCGAAGCTCATGCCATCTATTTATAGTGCTGGAACTTCCTCGTACGCGGCGCGTAATCTTGGAGTACGCGGGGCGTAATATGGCGTCATGGCTTACGACTCCTGGCTAGCTAAGCGTAGCTTGGGCGGGCCGATGGGACTCGACTCTGGGTCTAGTACGCAGGGCGTACTCCCAGAGAACGCGGGGCGTAATCTGGCCTGTCCTCTTCTAAATTCCGTAACTTTCGCGTACGAGCTCCGTTTTTCGTGTTCTTTATATCCACGCGTAGGTGAGATTATGCTCTACAACTTTCATTTAGACTCCGTCGGCTAGTTTTGACGTTATTTTTAATGATATATTTTTAATAGGCCGGGCCTTCTAAAGTTCGTTAAAAATTCATAGGTTCTTTATTCGACGTCGGTTTTCGTTTGTCTTTTTATCGTTTTATTACCACTGAGGAGGTCTTCAACTTCCGTTTAGGTGGCGATAGTTAAATAACACTCGATCTTCAATCCGGGTTTTTAGCCCTCTACTACTGTTACGAAACTTAGGAAATTCGTAACTTCTTCATACGAAGTCCAATTTGGGCGATCTTTTTATGCACGCTCACCTTTCCACGAGATCTACGACTTTTGTTTAGATACTTAAGGCTAAAATGCATTTTATTGAGATTTTACTTTTTACGTCAAATAATGTTTTAACGTCGTGTCGTAAATATACGAGTGGTTATAATTTCTTCAATATAACCCGGTTTTGAGCGTTCTTTATGTTTTTGGAAACCTTGGCATGATATCTAATATTTGATTCATCCCAACTTAGATACTTGAACACTTTATTTTCGAGGTTAATTTCGTTGTTTTTAGCTTTCGAGTGTTTACAATGCTTTTGGAAAATATAGGGTTGTCACATCATCCTCCTGTTAAGGGAATTTCGTCCCGAAATTTAATCTAAGATAGTTTACAGTTTTAGGAAAAAGATGCGGGTACTTTTGTTTCATCTGATCCTCGCGTTCCCAGGTTTATTGAGGTCCTCGCTTGGCGTTCCAGCGGACCTTTACAATGGGTATGCGGCTTTGTTTAGTCCTTTTGATTTCCCGATCCATGATCTCTACTGGTTCCTCCACAAATTGAAGGTTTTCATTTATTGCAATTTCATCTAGAGGGACGACAAGGGTCTCGTCGGATAAGCACTTCTTCAGATTCGATACGTGAAAGGTAGGGTGTACGTTGTGGAGCTCTTGAGGTAGTCTAAGTTTGTAAGCCACTGGACCAATCCTGGCAAGGATCTCGAATGGTCCGATGTATCTAGGGTTCAGTTTTCCACGTTTTCCGAAGCGTATTAAACCTTTCCAAGGTGAGACTTTGAGTAGGACATGGTCTCCAACTTGGAATTCCAAGGGTTTGCGTCTCTTATCTGCGTAACTCTTTTGTCTATCCCTTGATGCTTTTAGATGTTCTCGGATTTGAACAATCTTCTCCGTAGTCTCCCTTATGATTTCTGGCCCAGTGAGCGTGTTGTCAGTTGCTTGCCCTTTTGCTAGTTGTGTGTCCCCCACTTCGGCCCAGCACAAAGGTGACCTGCATTTACGGCCATAGAGGGCTTCGAACGGGGCAGCTTTGATACTGGTGTGGTAGCTATTGTTGTACGAGAACTCGACCAAGGGTAGATGTGTGTCCCATGCTTTGCCAAAATCGATTACGCAAGCTCTCAGCATGTCTTCCAGGGTTTGTATAGTTCTCTCGCTCTGACCGTCGGTTTGTGGGTGATAAGCGGTACTCATGTCTAGTCTTGTCCCCAAAGCTTTTTGTAGCGACTGCCAGAACCTTGAGGTGAATCTACTATCTCGGTCCGAGATAATGGATATGGGCACACCATGCAGTCGTACAATTTCTTTGAGGTATGTCCTTGTTAACTTCTCCAATTTATCCGTCTCTTTGATTGGTAGGAAATGCGCTGACTTAGTTAACCTGTCGACAATTACCCAAATGGTGTCGAGTCCGCTTGTTGTTTTGGGTAATTTTGTTATGAAATCCATGGTTATCCGCTCCCACTTCCATTCGGGTATTTCTGGTTGTTGTAATAAACCCGAGGGCTTCTGGTATTCCACCTTGACTTTGGCACATGTCAGGCATTTGCTCACGTAGGTAGCAATTTCGGCTTTCATGTTTTGCCACCAGTACAACTTCTTGAGGTCGAGATACATCTTATCGGAGCCGGGATGTATGGAGTATCGTGTTTTATGGGCTTCGTCCATAACGATTTCTCTGAATCCACCAAACTTCGGTATCCAAATTCGATCCATGAAATAACGAATCCCGTTGCTCTTAGTCTCAAGGTTTTTATCCATTCCCCTTAGGGCTTCTCCTGTCACATTTTCGGATTTCAAGGCTTCTATTTGGGCTTCCTTGATTTGTGTGAACAGGTGTGATTGGATCGTCATAGTTAGGGACTTCACTCGGCGACCTGAGTACTCCTTCCGACTGAGTGCATCAGCCACTACATTAGCCTTTCCAGGGTGATATCGAATTTCGCACTCGTAATCACTTAGTAGTTCTACCCATCGTCTTTGTCTCATGTTGAGTTCCTTCTGATTGAGGATATGTTGGAGGCTTTTATGATCAGTGAAGATGGTACATTTTGTGCCGTAGAGATAGTGTCTCCATATCTTCAGAGCGAAGACGACTGCTCCTAGCTCAAGATCATGCGTTGTGTAGTTTACTTCGTGCGTCTTTAGTTGCCTTGAGGCGTAGGCGATGACCTTCCCTCTTTGCATTAAGACACACCCAAGTCCTTGGTTTGATGCATCACAATAGACCACGAAGTCCTCCGTTCCCTCTGGCAAGGTTAGGATGGGCACACTACATAAGGCTCGATTTAGTGTCTGAAATGCGCTGTCTTGTTTTTCTCCCCAGTCGAAGGTCGCATTTTTCTGGGTTAGGGTGGTAAGTGGCTTGGCAATCCTTGAAAAGTTCGGTATGAATCTTCGGTAATACCCGGCGAGTCCCAAAAATTGCCGGATTTCTGTAGGGGTTCTTGGAGTAGTCCAACTATCTATTGCCTTTATCTTGGAAGGGTCCACGTGTATTCCTTCTTTGCTTACAACATGTCCTAGGAAATCCACTTCTCGAATCCAAAATTCACATTTGGAAAATTTTGCGTAAAGTTTCTCTGCCCTTAGTGTTTCCAGTACTTGGCGGAGATGTTTGTTGTGTTCTTCCTGGCTTCTTGAATAGATGAGTATATCATCTATAAATACGATAACGAATTTATCCAGGAAGGGACGACATACTCGGTTCATCAAATCCATGAACACTACTAGAGCATTCGTCAATCCGAAGGGCATTACTACAAATTCGTAGTGACCATAACGTGTTCGGAAAGCCGTTTTGGGGATGTCTCCCTCCAGCACTCGCAGTTGGTGATAACCAGATCTTAGATCGATCTTTGAGAAGTAGCTTGCTCCCTGTAGTTGGTCGAATAGATCGTCTATGCGCGGTAAGGGATATCGGTTCTTGATCGTCAGTTTGTTTAATTCTCGATAATCGATGCACATGCGAAAGGATCCGTCCTTCTTTTTCACGAACAGGACTGGCGCTCCCCATGGTGAGAAGCTCGGTCTGATGAATCCCTTGCTCAGTAGCTCGTTTAATTGACTGGATAGTTCCTGCATCTCGGCTGGGGCTAAAGGGTAAGGTGACTTTGCTACAGGGGTAGCTCCGGGGATTAAGTCGATTCTGAATTCGATTTGACGTTCCGGTGGGATTCCTGGAAGATCTTCTGGGAAAATATCCGGGAAGTTGCAGACTTCCGGAATATCTTTAATGTTTTTCGATTCTCGTTTCTTGTCTACTACGTGGGCTAGAAAGGCATGATATTCCTTACGAAGATACTTTTGTGCTTTAATACTGGAAATGATTTGTAAACTTGAACTAGGTTTGTCGCCATAAATGACAAGAGTTTCGCCGTTTGGCAGATTTAAGCGAACAGCCCTTTCGTGGCAAAGGATATCGGCATGGTGAAGGCTCAACCAGTCCATACCGATGATGACATCGAAACTTCTTATGGAAATGGGCATAAGATCGACTTGAAACAAACGCTCGTTTAAATTTAGTGTGCACCCTACGTATAAATCGTTTGCGTGTTCTGTTTTACCGTTTGCCATTTCTACAGTGAATATTTTATTGAGTGGTTGGGGTTTTTTATTAAGTAGGTGTTTGAATTTATGACTCACAAAACTTCTCTCCGCACCGCAGTCAAAAAGTATGCATGCATAAGTGTTATTGAGTAGGAACGTACCCGTAACCACCGTCGGGTCTGCTATTGCTTCATTCTGTCCTACTGCCAACACTCTCCCTACACCGCCAATATTCCTTTCCTTGGGACAATCCCTCCTGAAGTGTCCAGTCTCTCCTCACCCATAACACGCCCGACTTACTCCAGTGCCAGAAACTTGAGTGATTGGTCGTGTCGGTGCTTTATAGAAACGGGCTGTGTGCCCTTTCCTGTCACAGTTCTTGCAGTGCATCTCGCGACAAATACCATGGTGATGGTAGTTGCACTTGCTGCACTTGGGCAGATTCCCTGCGTATGGTTTTGTTGGTGCAGAGGTAGCAGGAGTCGTGGTGGGGGTAGTAGCAGCATGAACCGCAACCATTTGCTTCTTTGAAGGTTCTTGCGAAGTTTGCCCCTTCCTTTTGTTCCAGAATTTCTTCTTCTTGTTGTTGTTGGCATTGATCTCGTTGTTGCTGTTCCCTTTGGTTGGTTCAGCCATAATAGTCGCGACTCCTTGACAGACACCATGATCAATAAGAGATTGCGCTAGTTCCTTGGCGCTGGCGAAGGTCAAGGGTCTGGAAGCTAGCACGCTTCCTCGAAGTTGGGGTGATAGTCCCCAGATGTATCTCTCGACCTTTTGGCTCTCCAGGGTTAACATTCCTAGGCAAAGTGTTATTAAGTCACTAAACCTGTTGGTGTAACCTGCTATGTCAGAACCTACCATCGAAAGGTTCCACAGTTCCTGTTCAAGTTTCTGAATCTCGCCTCTTGGGCAGTATTCTCGAAGGAGCATTCTTTTCAGGTTTTCCCAACCCATGGAGTTTGCCACCACCAGGGTTAGTGTCTGGACGTGGCCGTTCCACCATGTCAGGGCGCGTTCAGAGAAAGTAAAAGCGGCGAACTTTACTTTGCTTTCTTCAGGACATGCACAAATTTCGAATACAGCTTCCGTTTTCTCTATCCATTGAGATAGAGCCAATACTCCCCCAGTCCCGTAAAAGGGAATAGGTTTTCCGTTAGTGAAGTCTTTGTAAGTGCATACCCCTGAACGGCTTTGACCTTGGCCATTTGTAAAACTGTTTGTTCCTCCCCCCGATCCGCTGTTGCTCATTTGTGCCATTGCTGCAGTTACAGCAGCGGTTACAGCAGTCTGGAACATAACGGTGTCCATAATTGGAGGAGGTGGTGGGGGTGGTGTTGAAGTTGAGTTTCTGCGTGTTGATCTACGAGGAGGCATGTTCTGGTAGAAAAAAAAATAAGAATGAATACTATAAGTTTCTAATGTTTTGACAATCGTGTGTTAGTTGTATTTTGTAATTTGTTTTGACTTTAGTTTATGGTTTCAAGGTAGGCATAGAAATTTAAAACTCGTAATTTTTGAGAGGTATATAATAAGAAATACTTCATATTTATACATATAGGTCACACCTGAGGTGTGTTACATTACATATCTTGTTCGGGAAAATTTGACCCTCCTAGAGGTCTCCGATTGCAGATACAAAAGGGAAATAAGGGAAAAACTATTATCCGAAATCCTAATCTATAACAAAATTGTTGGGCATCGAACAAGCTCTACTTGCGGCGTTTGGAGCTAGACTCGGCATCCGACCGTTTGACTCCCATTAGTCGCCTCTCAAGATCTGCTTGTTGCTCCTTCATCTCTCTTATATCTGCCAGAGCCGTTATCATTTGGTTCTGAAGTGTCCCCGTGTAGATTTGGGTATTCTCATGTAGTCCTTCCAAACGGCGGATGTCAGCGGCGTTACCTTGGGTAGCAGCTAGGACCTCTCGAACTCTGGTTGCTTGCTTGTCCGTCTCGTAGTTCTGGGTAGCTATAGCGTTCACAATAACAGGAAGTGCTCGATCAGCTGAGCTTCCCCCACTGCCATTGTAAAAATCTCGGCACATGCCGAAAGGAGGGCGTACACCTTGCTGGCGGCTCCAGTAGTAGAGGTGGCTTCCCCACATGGGAATGGGTCCCGGTTGATATGGTCTGATTTCGAGAGGATGAGGGATGGGAGGGTCGTACACTTCTGGCTCGGAGTCTGTCCAGCTAGAAATCTCCTCGATCTCTTCGTCGACTTCGAATTCCTCTCTAACTTCGACTTCGAATTCTCCCTCGATAACCCCTTCGGGTTCTTCCTCGACCTCTTCTTCGATTTCCTTTGGGTCTTCCTCCGGGTCTTCTTCTATCCAACCGCCGTTGCCTTGGTTTGGGTAGTAGGGATCTCCTGGTAAATGGAATCCGACCATTTGTCTGTACTAGGATAGATGTATGAGAACTTTATAAGAAAATAAATTTCTATTTAACGACTTACTATTTTTAACTATAATTTTTATTGTACCACTATTTTAACAATACTCCTATAATATTTCAACTTGGCGAAACTAAAATAATTTGTATTTGGTAAGTTCTTGGCTTGTTGTCCACTATGACCATTCCTCGACGTACGTTGGTCAAATCCAGGATAAATATAGTTGATCAGGCTATATTTATTCTCGACCTGATTACATACCCCGAGGCTCAATCGTAGTGTCGTAACTTGCCTTAATACTTTTTAGTAAAACTTGTTATGATACGAGATTAATGCATGCTTGTAAAAATGTATATCTTTAAAAGAAAGTATTTTGTTCATGAAAATGTTTCATCAGAGGGTTTTTGGTCCCCTTTGCATTTATAGTTTGTATATCATATGTGGTTTGATATACTTAGTTCACTATAAACAATGCTCTGATACCAATCTGTCACACCCTCAAACCAGAATGGCGGAAACATTCGGGGGTGGATGACTTCACGTAGTATCACAACCATTGAATATTGTAAAGAAAGTAACACAACCATCACATATATAATGAAAACGTATATTGTTGCGTTATACATATTAGCAAAAGAATATTACAATGAGATGATAAATGTTCAATAATAAAACCTCCTTAGTGTTCCTTTCTCCAAAAGCTGGTGGTTACCTGTATTACTGATTTCCTGAGAAATACAAGTGGTTTCGAAAAAGTGTCAACAATTAAGTTGGTGAGTTCATAAGAGTTTTGCTTTGAAAAGTATGTCCTTTTTGATAGTAAATCGATGAACGAGGTTTTCAGAAAATCCAACATTTTCTATAAATGATTTGAAAAGTTTCCTGTGTTGGAGTGCGTTAGTGTTTTCCATACTTGAATAATAGTGATAAAATTTGTGTTAACAATAAAATGGAAAACCGAAATGCATATATGAATCTCGTAAATCAAACTTGTTTTTATACTTTTATGTGAGTTTTATAACCATGCTATTGACACTGATGGCCTGTAACAACGTTCTTCAGGCGTTGGAACTGTTATGACATTTGTCACCCCAGGCCTGCCGGCCTAGCTGTAGCTAACAGCTTAGGTGTGGGATTGTCAATCCCGTATAGATCTATACACAAGTATCACGCTCCCCCTACAAGGGATTATGGTATATAATACAGGACTTAATAATGCATACTCGAACGTACGTGAAGCTGTCTCACATTACTTGGTATAAACAGATCTACGATAATAAAGACTTTACTTCTTTTGAAAGCATTTCATTTGTCGAGATGTATATGTAAAATGTATGAATCACTTGAATACTACACTCATTATAGTTACTCAAAAGTATGTTCCCATTTGGTAATAACAACTTGGTGATATAATATCCCTTTTAAACATAAAGTTATTTTTGTATTAAAACCCTATAAGAACGATATTATAAAAATGATACTTTGATTTGTAATGTACTTGTATTCCCCCCCCCCTAAAACGTGAAAAGAATTGAAAAGTAGGGGTATGAACTCACTCGTTAAGTTTGAAGAGAGAGGCTAGGGTTGAGCAGAACTTCGACCACGGATGGTTGCGTCGTCGGGCTCTTCGGGGATCTCTTGCAGCGTAAATCTTTCGTCGGGGGCTTGAGTGCGGAAACCGAGGTAAGAAAATGGTCTCTGGAACTTAGTGATATGGGAGAATGACTGAGAAGTTGTGAATGGTATGCAAAACTCGAAGCTCATGCCATCTATTTATAGTGCTGGAACTTCCTCGTACGCGGCGCGTAATCTTGGAGTACGCGGGGCGTAATATGGCGTCATGGCTTACGACTCCTGGCTAGCTAAGCGTAGCTTGGGCGGGCCGATGGGACTCGACTCTGGGTCTAGTACGCAGGGCGTACTCCCAGAGAACGCGGGGCGTAATCTGGCCTGTCCTCTTCTAAATTCCGTAACTTTCGCGTACGAGCTCCGTTTTTCGTGTTCTTTATATCCACGCGTAGGTGAGATTATGCTCTACAACTTTCATTTAGACTCCGTCGGCTAGTTTTGACGTTATTTTTAATGATATATTTTTAATAGGCCGGGCCTTCTAAAGTTCGTTAAAAATTCATAGGTTCTTTATTCGACGTCGGTTTTCGTTTGTCTTTTTATCGTTTTATTACCACTGAGGAGATCTTCAACTTCCGTTTAGGTGGCGATAGTTAAATAACACTCGATCTTCAATCCGGGTTTTTAGCCCTCTACTACTGTTACGAAACTTAGGAAATTCGTAACTTCTTCATACGAAGTCCAATTTGGGCGATCTTTTTATGCACGCTCACCTTTCCACGAGATCTACGACTTTTGTTTAGATACTTAAGGCTAAAATGCATTTTATTGAGATTTTACTTTTTACGTCAAATAATGTTTTAACGTCGTGTCGTAAATATACGAGTGGTTATAATTTCTTCAATATAACCCGGTTTTGAGCGTTCTTTATGTTTTTGGAAACCTTGGCATGATATCTAATATTTGATGCATCCCAACTTAGATACTTGAACACTTTATTTTCGAGGTTAATTTCGTTGTTTTTAGCTTTCGAGTGTTTACAATGCTTTTGGAAAATATAGGGTTGTCACAGGGATGAACAGCTCGTCGAGTCAGATGAAGTTGGGAAGGAACTCGGCGAGTTGGATGAACAACTCGGCGAGTCTGTTGAAGGTTGTCTTGGATTCGGCGAGTCTGTTCTTGGATTCGGCGAGTTAGGTTGCGAAACGCCAAACCCTTCGAGTTGAGACTCGAATCAGTGAGTCGAATGGAAACTCGGTGAGCTGGACAGGTCAGGACTCGGAAATCGGTAGACTCGGCGAGTCATGGACTGACTCGGCGAGTCGAGTCGCGAATAGAAGGACTCTGAACATATGAACTCGGTGAGTCAATAGGGTGACTCAGCGAGTAGGGTTGACCTGGAAGGTTGACTTTGACCAGGACTTTGACTTTGACCATAGTTGACTTGGTTGTCTTTCAGGGGTCAGTTAGACTCAGTGCTGCATTGATATTGGTAGCTCGGGGAGCGAGTGGAGCAGGAGTTCAGAGAGTTGCCGGGCAGCAGCTAGTGGGTTCATCAGCCAGTTCAACCAGTGCAAGTGAGTTTCCATTTTTATGAATGGGTCTACGGCCACAATGTCGGCCCATGTAGTTATGAGTAGAAGACCCGCGGGTTAGCCCTAGGCACAGTATGCTAGTATGATATTCGGGAAGAGGTCCAATGATAGAGGGTGGGTGCCCAAGGAATGGTTTATGTGATAGTTTATACTTGTTGTATGTGTGATACTTGTATGTGCCTGGTAGGGAGGTGAGTGTGGGCGAGGTCCCGTATCTCACCAATAGCAGAGTGTGGACGGTGTTCCACATCTCAGTAGCAGCAGATCAGGGGCAAGGCCCAAGTTAGGGAAGGAGTGAGGGTGGGTTGGGCCCGTACCTCACCATCAGCAGGAGTATGGACGGGGTTCCATGACTCATCAGTAGCAGGACAAGGGCGGGGCCCAAAGATAGGCGAGGCCTTAGGACAAGATCCGTTAGTATGTGTTTAGCTTATGTGATGTGATGTAATATGTTTATGTGCTATTATATGTTAGTGGGCGAGGCCCTGTGACAGGCGAGGCCTAAGTTAAACAGATCAGTATCCGAGCGGGGCTCGAAGCCAGGCGGGGCCTGGAGCGGCGTGGCCATTGTAGCGGGTGAGGCCGTTGTAGCGGGCGAAGCCAGGCGGGGCCTGGAGCGGGTGGTAACCCAGTAGACTTGCCATTTGCGTCCCTAGCTTCAGATGGTGTCTCTTTGACTCCTCACGACGTGAATCAATCCTTGCTCACATCGTGAGTTTGGATCTTATCCCCTTGTAGCCTCGTCACACCTTCTAGATTCCGAGATGTGGCAAAATGACTCCTCACCTCGTGAACATCTATGCTCACCGCGTGAGTTCAGTCAAATTAGTGTTTATGACACCTGAATCTTTGAAACGTCGTAACTTTCACATACGAACTCTGTTTTTGACGTTCTTTATATGCAAGCATAGGTATTTACGAGTACTACAACTCTCTTTTAGACTCCAGTAGCTAATTCTAAGTCTATTTTAAATTCCTCTTATTATTGAGATTTATATTGTTTGGTTTATCATAACTTCTTCACACAAAGTCAGATTTAGACGTTCTCTATATCTTTGGAATCGTATGGACATATACTTTGAGTTGTATTATTAAGAAAGTTCATATTTGTATTAGAATTTATCATGAACTACATAGTAATTTCATCACATTACTAATCACATTACATGATTGGCATAATCACATGTGATTGTTATTGACTTATTTTGACTAGTGTTACATTCTCCCCTCGTTAGAAGAATTTCGTCCCGAAATTTATCTTGTGGATGGGATTTTATTTAAACAGTTGGGGGTATTTTTCTTTCATCTGATCTTCACGTTCCCAAGTAAATTCAGGTCCTCGTAAAGAGTTCCATCGAACTTTCACTATGGGAATACGACTTTGCTTTAATCGTTTGACTTCTCGATCCATAATCTCGACAGGTTCTTCTACAAAGTTGAGTTTCGTGTTGAATTTTATCTCGTCGAGAAGTACAACAAGAGTGTCATCGGATAGACATCTTTTTAGATTTGATACATGAAAAACATCGTGCACATTACTTTACTCTTGAGGCAACTTGAGTTGGTATGCGACAGAACCCATTCTTGCTAGAATTTCAAAACGTCCTATATACCATGGGTTTAATTTGCCTCATTTCCCGAATCGAATTACGCCTTTCCAAGGAGAGACCTTCGACATTACTTTATCTCCAACTTTGAATTCTAAAGGCTTACGTCTTACGTCGGCATAGCTCTTTTGACGATCATGTGCAACCTTTAATCGATCCTTAATTTGCACTATCTTTTTAGTTGTCTCGTGGATAATTTATGGTCCAGTACGTAAGGTATCGCCTGTACGTTCTTTGGCCATTTGTGTATCTCCAACTTCTGCCCAACATATTGGGTAACAACATTTTCGTCCATAAAGAGCCTCAAATGGTGCAGCCTTGATGCTGCTGTGATGACTATTGTTGTAGGAAAACTCAGTTAATGGTAAATGAGTATCCCATGCATTTCCAAAGTCTATTACACAGGCTCGGAGCATATCTTCTAAAGTCTGAATGATTCTCTCACTCTGACCATCATTTTGTGGATGGTAAGCTGTGCTCATATCTAGACGCATTCCTAATAGGGGTGTGCACTAAACCGCATAAACTGCCCGAACCGCACCACACCGCACCGCAAAATGCGGTTTAGATATTCAGCGGTGTGGTTTATGGTTTGTATTTTTTTTGAAACCGCACTATACGGTGCGGTTTGTGGTTTTTACTTACGAAACCGCGGTTCAAACCGCACCGCACCACTCAACACGTACAACAAACTTTCATATATCTATATATATATATATATATATATATATATATATATATATATATATATATATATATATATATATAACTTTATTCACTTATTAAATTATTAAACTTACTCAAATGTTCATACACAAAAACAAAATACAGATTGGATGCAAAATATTGGCACATGCCAATATTTAACTAAATTTGCGATCTGTTGATTTGAAATTGAGATAATTACATAACACATTATATTAACAATCAAAATTTTGTGCTAATTATTTACATGTTATTTTTATTTTTCATAATATTGTTTATGACCACATAATTAGATATGGTTATTTAACTCTTCAAACCTCATTTAAACCGCTCACACCACATCAAACCGCACCTCACCACATAACGCGGTTTGGAACCTTCGTGGTGCGGTATGCAGTTTTTTAAAAACTCAAACCGCACATGCGGTGCGGTTTGCAGTTTTGACTCTAAACCGCACCACGCGCACCCCTAGTTCCTAAGGATTTTTGTAGAGATTGCCAAAATCGTGAAGTGAATCTACTATCTTGGTTAGAAATAATAGAATTTGGAACTCCATGCAATCCGACGATTTCCTTAAGATATATTCTAGTCAGCTTCTCCATCTTGTTGTTCTCCTTAATTGGTAAGAAATGGGCGGACTTAGTCAATCTATCGACTATTACCCAAATAGTGTCGAACCCACTAGGAGTTTTGGGTAACTTAGTGATGCAGTCTATTGATATATGCTCCCATTTCCATTCAGGTATTTCCGGTTGTTGGAGTAATCCTGAAGGCTTTCGATGTTCTGCCTTTACTCTAGAACAAGTCAAGCATTTGCTCGCATAAGTAGCAATTTCAGGCTTCATGTTTGGCCACCAATAATGTACTTTTAAATCTAGGTACATTTTGTCAGAGCCTGGATGCACGGAATATTTTGACTTGTGGGCCTCTTCGAAGACCAAGTCCCTGAATCCACTGAACTTAGGCGTCCAAAGTCGGTTCATAAAGTTTCGCGTTCCGTCATCTTTTTGTATAAGTTGCTTTTCCATTCCTCGCAAAGCTTCATTCTTGATGTTTTCTTCTTTCAGAGCCTCAATTTGAGCTTCTCTAATTTGTGAGGTAAAGTTAGAATGGATAGTTTTTGTTAATGCTTGTACCCGACGGGGTTTAATATATTCTTTCCGGCTCAAGGTATCTGCTACCACGTTTGCCTTTTCGGGATGATAATGAATCTCACATTCGTAATCATTCAATAATTCGAACCATCTTCGTTGTCTCATATTAAGATCTTTTTGGCCAAAGATGTGCTGGAGACTCTTGTGGTCGGTAAAAATAGTACACTTAGTACCGTATAAGTAATGTCTCCAGATTTTTAGTGCAAAAACTACATCTCCCAATTCAAGATCATGGGTAGTGTAATTATTCTAATGCACCTTAAGTTTTCGTGATGCGTAGGCAATAACCTTTCCTCTTTGCATCAACACACATCCCAGTCCTTGATTTGATGCGTCGCAGTATATGACAAAATCTTCTGTCCCCTCTGGAAGGGATAGGATTGGTGCACTACACAACATTTGCTTCAGTTTCTGAAAAGCAGCTTCTTGTTTGTCTTCCCAGTTGAACTTCGTATCCTTCTGGGTTAGTGTTGTAAGCGGCTTGGCTATTTTGGAGAAATTCTCTATGAATCTGCGGTTATAGCCAGCAAGTCCTAGGAATTGACGCACTTCTGTTGGCGTCTTTGGTGTTTCCCAATTCCTGATTGCTTCAACTTTGGATGGGTCAACATGAATTCCTTCGTTGTTAACTACATGACCTAAAAATTGTGCTTCTCTAATCCAAAACTCACATTTTGAGAATTTGGCATACAACTTTTCTTTTCTTAGTAGTTCCAAGATTATTTGCAGGTGTTGACCATGTTCTTCCTTGGTTCGTGAATATATCTATATCATCGATAAATACTATCACGAATTTATCCAAGTATGGTTTGCAAACACGATTCATGCGATCCATAAACAATGCTGGGGCATTGGTCAATCCAATTGACATAACTAAGAACTCATAATGACCATAACGAGTTCTAAATGTTGATTTTGGAATGTCGTCTTCTTGTACTCTGAGTTGATGGTATCCTGATCTAAGAACTATCTTTGAGAAGTAGCTGGATCCTTGCAGTTGATCGAATAGATCATCAATCCTTGGAAGCGGATAACGATTCTTGATCATTAGCTTGTTCAGCTCCCGATAATCAATACACATTCGAAAGGATCTGTCCTTCTTCTTGACAAACAAGATTGGTGCTCCCCAAGGTTTAAAAATTGGCCTAATAAAGTCTTTGTCAAGAAGTTCTTGTAGTTGGCTAGATAATTCTTGCAATTCGGATGGAGCCAACTGATAAGGAGATTTCGCTACTGGTGCTGCTCCTGGAATTAAGTCGATTCGAAACTCGACTTGTCGAACTGGAGGTATTCCAGGCAGATCTTCAAGAAATACGTCAGGGAAATCGCATACTTTAGGTATGTCCTTGATTTCTTTTGTCTTTCTCTTCTTATCTATAATGTGGGCTAAGAATGGGCTACATTTCTTATGTAGATATTTCTGGGTCTTGGTATAAGAGATGACTTTAAGGTTTTTCCCAGATTTATCACCATAGATAATCAGGGCTTCGCTGTTTGGTAAGGGTAGTCGTATGGCTTTCTCATAACATAGAATTTCGGCGTGGTATGAAGATAATCAATCCATGCCAATTATGACATCAAAACTACCAATAGGCATTGGCATGAGGTTGACGTGAAAAAGGTAGCTATTAAGAGTTAACAGACAATTTTCTAGGATTTCATGTGTTCTCTCGGTTTGACCGTTAGCGATTTCCACTTCATAGATTTCTTTTAATTTGCTAGACTCATGACTTAATAATTTTCTAAAGGTCGGTGTTATAAAAATTTTATCTGCTCCAGAGTCGAAGAGTATGGTAGCATATAAATTATTTATGAGAAAAGTACCAAATACTACCGAAGGGTCCTGGATAGCTTCTCTGTTTCCGATCACAAATACCCTGCCACGCCCTAAGCCTCCTTGAATCTTTAACTTTGGAAATTCTCTATTGATGTTTCCAACCTCTCCACACTCATAACACTTTCTTCCTTCACCATGGCATGTTCCAGTATTTGTTTGCTGATTGACTGTTGCAGGTGTTATGCTCCTACAGTAACTAGCAATATGCCTCTTCTTCTTGCACTTCATGAAAACAAAACAGTCACCTGGGTGATGACGATTGCACTGATTGCACCATGAAGATTTTGGTTGAGTGGGTACGGCTATCACGGCTGCATAATTGGTTGCCACTTCTTGTCTTTTCTCAGGTGATTGTTTGAGATTCTTCCTATTAAACTTGTGTTTTTTTTGTTCCAGATTTGGGAGACTCAGCCTTTGAGACCAGTACTGATCCTTGGATCTCTGTGAGGGTTAGCTGATGAGCTATTCTCTTGGTGCTGTCATAGGTTGTAGGCTTGGATGCGATCACCATGCCTTTGATCTGCGATGCTAAACCCCAGATATATCGCACAATTTTCTTATATTCAGGGGTTACAAGTGTTAAGCACATTACTGCAAGATCATTAAATCTAGCGGTATAAGATTTTGTCTCTGAACCCTTCATGGTTAGGGTCAATAATTCTTGTTCCAGCTTATGTATTTCCTCCCTAGGACAATACTCCTCTACTAGCATCATTTTTAGCTCTTCCCATTTCATGGAATTTGCAGTATCAATCCCCATTGTATTCACATGGCTGTTCCACCATGTAAGTGCTGCATCAGCGAAAGTACAGGCTGCAAATTGTACTTTACAATCGTCTGGAAAGAAGCTTATTTGAAAGATGGACTCTGTCTTTCTATCCACCTAGTCAAATTAACAACCCCTTCATTTCCATGAAAGCTCTTTGGCCTGCAATTCATAAAATCTTTGTAGCTACACGTTCTAGCGGTCACCACATGGCCTTCATTTCTAACTCCATCTTTTGTGACATTAGATAGAGCCACAATAATTTTTTGAGCTATGATTTCTTCAAGTTGTGCTGTACTTATTGTGGGGTTTGGTTCTGGTGGTTGTTGTGGTGCTGATCGTTGGTTAGGGTTTAACCGAGCACTACTCCTTCTATGCATTTTGTTTTAGTTCCTATTATAAATAATAAGAATTTTATGAGTTTTGTTATTCAGTTAATACACGAATACTAAATACTTCAATTATTCTTCGAAGTGTAAAACATAAGGATAACACAATGATTACTGTAATATATGCTTCATATTAGTATTGGTGGTTACATCAGTTTATTTAGGCTTATAGGAGAAAAGTTTCTATAAACATTGCAAAATTTGGAAGGTTTTCTACATCCTTGCTAAACTTTACTCTTCTTGCCTTAACTGGTCTCATTTCCTATATTGACACAACCACTAGTTTTAGCTTATCTACCAGAAACCCAAGTGATGACCTAGCATGTAAGTGACATTAACCACTTGCTCCTCAAGTGCCTGGGTTCTCTGCTCAAGACCTCCTGTGTGCTCCTCGTTTCTTGAGGTTTGATTGTAGCTCTAACTCTGCAATCCTTGCATCATGAGTAATCATATCATTATAAGCGAAATTTATATGATGATGGACATCCATCACCGATTCCTGATCTCGCATCCTTTGTCCTTCTAGCCTTCGCACTCTTCCGGAGAGATGAGTAGCCCTTCCTTTAACAATTTCCATCTTATCTTCAATTTTCACACTTTTCTCAAAAAATTGAGATAAGTTGTTAACTTCAGAAGAATGTGGGGGATGTGGTCGAGATGATTGACCAGTCTCATACATCTTAGCAGCTCTTTCTTCTGCCACCCACCTATCGACGGTTTCGGCTATCCGTGCAGGTACATCTTGAACTCTATGACTTCCTGAAGATGCCGCCTTATGACTCTTCTTAATCTTTATCCATTTCGGTATGGATTTGAGAGCTGTGCGTTTCATCTTTGCTTCTCCTGGAACTTGACGGTAAAGGGTGTTCATTGGTGGTAAAGATGATGCCACTGATTTTGTCTCCACCATTGGTTCGCTCTCTTCCATTGGTTCACTCTCTTCCCATTCATTGGAAGGTAAAGGTGATCCATCGTCAGAAGGTATTGGATGAAAGGTGGTTGGATTTATATGGTAGTAAGGATCACCTACCATCATGGAGAATGAAACTTCCTCTTCTTCATCCGTATCCTCAATGATTTTCCATTCTCGTGAATGTGCCATGTCGAATTCCTATACATTTTGGATCACCAAGAGTTTAGTCTATCAAATATTATTCCCAAATTAAATAGTTCATATGATCTGATCATAATAAAATGTAGTTGCGCACCTACACCTAGTTATGATAGGATCTATGCACATATAAACTTTATTTGAAATATTTGATCTAAATCCTTGAGATCAAAAACATTCTGGGTATTAAGGTGTATTCTCATCGCGGGTTTGAGTGTTTTTATATGACTCTATATTCTTATTTATTGTATTAACGCTTTAATTATTGTTTGTTACTTCAGTTCTATCCGATAAGGCACCAGCCAGTCAGGACAATCGAAAGGGTAGGATCATTTTAGCATATAGCCGTTCTGGAATCTAGCAACCCAAATCGACTTGTCTATCCTTGTCACCGCTCCCGTAAGTAGTCCTTCAGTAGGATAACTAATAATACTTTTTATTATAGGCTAAGGGGTATACCTAAACCTAATAGAGTAGGCCCTAAACTATAGACGTGCTTTCCTAAGAAAGTACTAGTTCACTATAGTTAATAGCTCTGATACCAAATCTGTCACACCCCAGCCATCCGCGGAAACACCGGGTGGTGTAATGTTATTCTTCGTATCACAGTTATATAACATACATTGAACAGTACTAAAGAAAATACATACCTTTATTTATAATTGAAAGTTACATAACTGTTTTTCTAGAACCTATTTCATAATATCCGACTATAGCATACTTCTTAATGAACAGAAAGGTAATAGTAAAACCTCTCCTGTTCGAATACATACCAGCTTTTCAAGTTCCTGAAAACACATGCATTTTAAAATACATCAACATAAAGTTGGTGAGTTCACAGGTTTTGACTCCATATAAAAATAATACTTTTTATGAGTTCAAAAGTATAGTTTTGAAAGTATCATTTTAACTCTCCAACGTTTAGTATATATATCAGGTATTATATTCTACTTATCAAATAAGTGTTATACCTAAACGTTTCTTGAATCTAGGGTATAAGTAGGGGGAACTTATACTTAACATTAATACTTGTATACGAGAAAGTATAATGTTTCTAACAAATTGCTACCATGAGCCTGTAACCGCTGCTACGACACAATACCTCTGATAAAACTCACTCATGATTTCCATGAGAAACAATACACTTATGATTTCCATGAGAAACAATACACTCATGATTTCCATGAGAACAACACCGTACGCTTTATCAACACTGGAACAATAACAACTAAAAGGATAGTTCGTCACTTGCTTATGCTTGACTGTAGCTAACAATCACAAGTGGGGTAGTCAACCCGTATACTAATTATACACAACTTCCTCGCTCACACGAGATTAACAGTTACAGTTCAGAGGATTTCCACTAAGATCCCCAATCTTAGTTAATGAATACAATTACTCATGTAGACTTCGATAACAGCTATAACTTGAAGTACACCCACGTTTTATCTTGACATAAAACAAATAACAACAACAACAACAACATATAACATATCAAGTTTTATCTTATGATAAAACTAACAATAACAACATATATAATACTAAGTTTTATCTTGACATAAAACCATTAATAGCAACATACTTTATAAATTAACATATAGAACTTCCGAATATAAGTTCGGAACTATATCCCACACAACATATATATAGAATCCTAAGTATATATAGAATCCTAAGTATAACATACTTTATAAATAACATACTAATAAGTTGATAATAGTTGTATATATTCAATATATTATATTTAGAACAACTATATCCTGGTTAATAAAACTGTCTATGTTGATATCAATACACTATCATATAGACATAATATTATCATGTATACAATATTTAGCATGCATTTTCCCCAAAAAACATTAGAAAGTGGGGCCGTGAAACTCACCCTAGTAGCATGATTTTATGTAATCTAAGCAGAAACGGTCAGCGATACGAGGTCGTCGGGGCTCGGGATGCAAGATGGCTTAAACAAAGGAGAGAGGAGAAAGAAATTTAGGTGTAAGAATGGATGAATTCGGACCTGCTCTTTATAGGAATGATTTTGGCCTCTCACGTCGTGATTTTTATAAGACGCACGTCGTGAGTCATGGCTGGTCACCCCGTAGACTTGCCATTTGCGTCCCTAGCTTCGGATGGTGTCTCTTTGACTCCTCACGACGTGAATCAATCCTTGCTCACGTTGTGAGTTTTGATCTTATCCACTTATAGCCTCGTCACACCTTCTAGATTCCAAGATGTGGCAAAATGACTCCTCACCTCATGAACATCTATGCTCACCTCGTGAGTTCAGTCAAATTAGGGTTTCTGACACCTGAATCTTCGAAAGGTCATAACTTTCACATACGAACTCCATTTTTGACGTTCTTTATATGCACGCGTAGGTATTTACGAGTAATACAAATCTCTTTTAGACTCCAATAGCTAATTCTAAGTCTATTTTAAATTCCTCTTATTATAGAGATTTATATTGTTTGGTTTATCATAACTTCTTCACACGAAATCAGATTTAGATGTTCTCTATATCTTTGGAATCGTATGGCCATATAATTTGAGTTGTATTATAAAGAAAGTTCATATTTGTATTAGAATTTATTATGAACTACAAAGTAATTTCATTACATTACTAATCACATTACATGATTAGCATAATCACATGTGATTGTTATTGACCTATTTTGACTAGTGTTACACATCACCAGTAAATGTCACGGGAAGCATTCTCAGTAATACTACATCTTTTGAAATGTTTGGAACATTGAAATAATTATCAACGTCTAAGACTTCATCGATATGGTTGAAAGCATCTTCATACTCTTTCCCAGAAAAAGGTATGTCCTTGAGCATTGATGCCCCTTGAGCTCAAACCCCTATCAGTTGGAATCTTGGGATGTACAAGAACTGGATTGTTGTCATTATGCAACCTTTTCTTGTACTCCCCTATCATCATGGTCGTGATATTTGCCATCTCTTCAACCACGCTTCTTATGTCTTTTTCTTTAGATTCGCTTTTTATGCCCGCCTCATATCCAGTCCCCTTTGCGTTAAACGTTCTTTCAAAACTTTCAAAATTGTCCACATGAGAAGTACTACTTGATTCGTCAAGCATTTTGTCCTTCTTTTTATGGAAAGTGGATTCTGAATCTTCAAGTGGTGGAATGATCAGAGTTCTGGATCCTCGGGTCATAAAGTACTGAAATAAAACAAAATGCAAATGCGTAAAAACAAACTAAAAAGATAATAAATGAGAAATTCGAAAACACTCAACTCACGCCGTAAGGTGTATCTTGACGTTGTGAGAACTGAACAAACATAAAAAAAAAAACTTTGTAGAAAATTAACTTTTTGCGGTTTTTACCCCAAAAAAAGAATTGATTAACCTAAAACAATTAAATTAACAACTGAAATTTCCATTCCCCGACAACGACGCCAAAAACTTGATGTGCAATTTATAATCATGTGACAACCGTCAATTTCCGGTCAAGTCAAAGTCAACTAAAGTCAACAAGTCAAAACCGGTCGACTCATTTAACCCTTGTGTACTAGGGCTTACGTTAGGTAATTACTATACAACTCGCTATGCTAATGAGAAATAATCAATTGAAAAGTTCGTATATCTAGATTTCATTAACCTAAAACTATGGTAAGTAATGAACCAAACCGATAAAACAATGTTGCATACTCATTGGGAGTATGTAAGATCCTTAAACACGGCTTAACAGGGTTTACGAACCTCGTGTTGCGAAGCCAAACACTCAAAAAGGTCACAAAAGAAGCCTCTCCCAAATCTCTCTAAGTATGTGAAATATTTCCCAAATCTCTCTAAGTATGAGAAATCTCTCCAAGTATGTGAAATCTCTTCCAAATCTCTCTAAGTATGTGAAGTCTCTCCCAAATCTCTCTAAGTATGAGAAATCTCTCTAAGTATGTGAAATCTCTCCCAAATCTCTCAAAGTATGAGAAATCTCTCCAAGTATGTGAAATCTCTCCCAAGTCTCACTCAAAAGTTCCTTTAACTTTTTATAGTCTTTCGGGCCATTCCAACCCTTAACCGGGTCAAAAACCGCTTAAAACGGGGTAAATACAGGTAAATTAGGCTTAAGGACCCGAAACCCCTCTTAAAGGGTCGAACCCTTTTAGAACCGAAGGTCCCTATAGGGACCGAACTGTTGAAGGACCGAAGTTGCCATGAACCGAACCCGAAGTCTCGCATAGACCGAACCCGAAGGTCCCTTCAGACCGAACCTCACCTGAGCGCCGAACCCTACCTTCGCCTTCGGGCTATTTCGCTCCATTTCGCCTTCGGGCCCAGCAGCCTTAGGACCGAACCTCGGCCCAAAATCGAGAGGTCTCGCAGGTAGGCCATTTCTTCTCGGTTTTCAACTAGTTTTGCATTTTAGGCCCGTTTTTAATTATTTTAACGTGGGATTTTCATCCAAAACTTTATTTTAACATATAAGGCCCCATATTTATTAATTAATCATGTTTTTGGGGATAAACCTTATCCAAGAAGAGTGGGTGCAGTACAAAAGGTGGAGTGTTGACTTTCCTTTAGATTATGACACAAGCAACCACCCCCACACCCACTCCATGACCAGCCACCCTCCTTCCACCATACCTAGGTCATGTCAATGTACTTTTTCATCATTTCCAGCCATTTCCCACGTTCTTAGAGCTGGATCACACTCCAAATTCTTTCACCATTCTCTCTCACAATTTCGAGATTTCCAAGGCATTTTCAACCTTTCTTCCACTCTTAGTAAGTATAATTCACCCTTCATATGTTTATTACACTTACTTTTACTCATATCATTGATTTCTTACACAAAATCCATCACAATTGTGTTAGATTCTCGAATCTTCAAGCAATCCTCCAAGTGTTCTTGAGTCGAACACTTCTCTCCTTCAACATCCATCCACTGAAATCATATAAGGTGAGTTCATACCCCTATCTTTTCATGTTTTCTTAAGTTTTAGGTGGGGAGTGGGGGGGGGGAATACAAGTTAAAACACCAAGAACACAACTAAACTTTTCCAACAACTTTCATCAGGAAAGTTTAACTCCATTCACATACTATTTTGGTCAACTTAAACATTTTAGTATTCAAAACTGTATTAGATGAAAATAGTTCAGGTTTACACCTTTAAAATGACTACTTGCACATCTCCATACGATTTTTCTACGATTTATGGTGATTTTTACAAAACAACCTATCATTTCAAGAACAAATCTAGACCAGTCTGTGAATATGGACATTTTAACACAAGTTAAAGACTTCCAAAAATCATAAGAAAAATTATGGATAAACCAGACACATTTTATGAACTCTCAGTATTTACGGATTTAGTTTTCGACTTCGTATGATTTTTTTTAAAACAGTGCAGAAAGGTTAAAAACGAGTTAACAACTTATAACTTTCATAACACTTTGTATTATGTTGAGCAAAGTGTATAACAATAAGTACTAAATATTGAATGTGTTTTCTTGTTAGTTTATCATCATAAATTGAAATTTAGTCATTCATGATAAGATTCTTCATTCTTTTAGAACACATATAATAAGTTATAATAAGCATAGTTTATGGATTCATAGCACTAATGTATTTTCATAAAAGAGTTCTTTTACATTACAAACGTTTTGGATAAACTATAATAGGTATAGTTTATGTATCACTTACATTTCAAACTTATTTCCCAAAGGTTTTCAGTTCAGTTCACGTAAATCTGTTAATGGATAAATTTATGAGTCATTCCCTTCGTGTTACCTTCATGGTAACAAAGTCAAAAGTCCTGTAAATTGTAACCAGAGTCTCTTCTAGGGAGAGCGTGATAGTTGTGTATAGATCTATATTGGGTCTGACAAGCCTGCACCTGAGCTGTTTGCAACAGCTAGACCGGCAGGTCTGAGGTGACAATTGTCATTTAACGTGCGACGCCTGAAGAACGTCGTATTACGAGGCCGTCTGAGTCTTAGCATGGTTATAATAGCTCACATGTGGTAATAACAAATGATAAGTTTTACGGGTTCTACTTTTAAATTAGCGAGTTATGTCGACTTAACTCATAGGAATTACTTTAAGTATGGAAAAATACTTGTACAGTTTTATGTCAAAAAGGGTTTTATGCCGATTTAAAATCACTTTTATATCTTTAAGTATGGAAAATACTTGTTTACTTTCGGTCCTAGGATTTAGGACTACCTAACTCTTATAAGGAAAATATTGGATTTTCTTTCGAAACATATTTCTGTTAAAACTACATTCATCTAGAATTGTTAGGCTTCGGCTATAATTGCTAAGTGTATATGTTAGAGTTATATAAGAATATACTCATAATCGACTTAGAATTGGTGGACCCGCCTTTCTTCCTGTTCCTTGTTTGGTTGTGGACCTAGGGCAAACCCATTATATTCGACGGCTTATTTAATTTAAATTTTATATAACTTATATACACTGGGTGATTATAGAAGGAATCTACGGGTCTTTCTAAGGTTCATTATCACATAACATAGAAGCATTCATTTCACATTTAATAAAGAAAATATTGGATTTTTTGGAAACATACTTTGTCTCTTTTACAAGGAAAACGGTTTCTTTCTAAAACAAAACTCTTATGAACTCACTAACTTAATTGTTGACACTTTTTCAAAACTGCTTGTATTCTCAGGAAATTAGTGAAACAGTAAAACCAACAACATTTTGAGGATGGGACGATAAATAGTCAAATAGTTCATTTTGTCATCATAATGTAATTGATTTTGAAACATGTAAACTTACTATGATGTAACTTTTTCAATTATATTTATGATGGTTGTATTTACTTTGAGCACTATTATATTCGTTGTTGTGATACTATACATGAAGTTCTCCATCCCTCGAACGTTTCTGCCATCCTTGGATTGGGGGTGTGACAGATTGGTATCAGAGCATTGTTTATAGTGAACTAAGTATATCGAACCACATAAGATATACAAATATAAATGCATTGGGACTAAGGTCTCTGATTTAGCATTTTCAAATAACTATACTTTTAGAAATAAAAAGTTTCTTGTTAAAAGTATACATGCATGCATACATACTAAGGTTAGCATCATCCTAGAACAAAACAAAAGTAATGATTGTTGAATGACACAAGTGGGCTTGGGGATGTATAGTCAGGTCTGGGAATGACATAGCTTGATCAACTATGTCTGACCCAGAAGTGATTAGCATATGCCCGGGAATGGTTGTGGTGTTGCAACAAGTCTAAAAACTTACCAACCCTATCTAAAATCAAACGCTGAAAACACAAGACAAACATTAAAAATACTATAGGAGTACTTTGTACTACTATAACTAACTTAAGTGAAAACTAAAGACCCCTATTAGTAGGTCTATAACAACTAAGTGCATACGCTAAGGTTATACATAATTAAAGATATTATAGACTCAGAATCTATGACTATTGATCTACTTCCTGTTCCTTGTTTGGTTGTGGACTTAGAGTAGAGTCATTTATTCGAAGTTTTATTCTATCTCGGATTATGTATAACTGGTATGCACTATGTGATTATAGACATGACTGATAAGGATCACCCCTATAAGTAATTATTTATAGGATTAGACGCCTATTAGTTACCTCTCCCACCCCTATTCTCGCACGGAAAACAAGACAAAATCTTACATACCAGGAAACCCCTACTTTCCGAACATGGAGAGTTAGTGCTTGATGAGGATAAGAGTCGGAGGAAGAGCCAGAGGTCGACAACTCTCCTCACATAGCCTGGGCAGCATCGATCGAGGGATGGAGTCGCCATCAACAACAACAATTCGCCATTTGGGGACGTATTATCGTAAGCAGAGTTCATTTTACTCACAAGACCTTATAGATTAGGTCTATGAGTATGCGTTAGTGTTACTCCCCTCCATGTGTAGGCCCGACCCCACGAGTTAGTAATTACACTAGTCGAGAGATTTATTTGCGGTCCAAACTTTTCTTGTAATGATGTGGTATGGACCTGCATCAGGTTTAAAACCTTCCCCTAAAAAACTAAATATGCTAAAATCATAACAAATAAAAGGAGCTTGCGTATTATTTCTTTAGGAGCAATACTACTAAAATCCATAAGTTTATCATATATAGACTCTCGTTATGAACTATTTTCAGAATACCATAAACAACCGGAACACGATGCACTCAGAACTAAGATAATTAACTCCCGACGTATAAACCCTTATTCAAGACTCACTATCATCTCACCTTTTTAACTCTCATAGTTAAAAGGTGCCCTTTTCGTAGACCTATGGGGGTGCGATCATACCAGCACTAATGCACCAGATCGCATCAAAACTCCTCAGATAAGTGTGTTTGGACAAACATGACCCCAAGATGAGTAAAGCTTGACGCCCGTATGAAACCTACTTCTACCCACTACCATAATTATGTCTTAGGGACGTTAGCAGAAACACCGAGAATAGTTCAGTAAAGTGAGAAATTTATATGAGTATATAAATGGTAAGGATATAACTAGAGATAATCGTCCCTACTCACGACATCGTTTCTCCTCATGCAATAGGATTATGTCTTCATAAGAAGGTAACCAACCGATAAGCAAGGTAGCAATCCTGCAGATAGATTCTGCTACTTTTCAAGCTGCAGTCACGACATCCGTCATGGCGCAACTCAATGCTAACAACACCAGCAGAGATGGAAGCGGTACCGACAATACAAATTGTTGTATGTCACACCCCAAAACCAAGAACGGCGGAAACGTTCTGGGGCGGAGGACGTCATGTAAGGTAATCACAACACAGTAAATGTAAATAGGCAAACAACATCATCCATTGCATTAAATATATATAAATTTAATACATGTGTGTTCTGTAAAATTTTAGACACCAAAAATATAACGTAAATCAAAATAACAAAATGATGAGTCTTGAGTACGCTCCATCATCTCAAAAGCTGGCATCGGTACCTGTCTACTGATGACCTGAGAATACAAGTTATTTTGAAAGAGTTTATCAGCATTAAGCTGGTGAGTTCATAAGTATTTTAGTGTCAATGTTCATTGTCAAAAACGTTTGAACTTGTCCCAATGTATAAGTTGTAAAAATGTAAATAAATGTTTAAAAGTATTTGCAAAAGTTTGAATCTCTCAGAAAATCCTATATTTTCTATAATAGTAACCTTCTACCAAGGCTTAACTGTTTTGTAAACTCGTCTGTTGTAAAAGTGTGTGATTACCCAAGTATAACTATCATTTGATAAAATATAGTTTGTACATTAATGCTTAAGTGAGATTATCACCAAAATATGTAATGGGTAAATCATTGTAGTACTGTAGTTTTGTATAATAAGAACTACTGTTGTACTGATTACTACTACCTTAAACCGGATTTATATTAAGGTATAATGTGATAATTGCACCATACTATCGACTGATAACAACGACATAAGGAACGGTCGTAATCACGGAATGACGTTTGGCACCCGCAGACCTGCAGGTCCGGCTGTAGCTAGCAGCAAGGTGTAGGATAGTCAATCCAGTATAGATCTATACGCAAACTCAACGCTCTCCCTCCAAGAGAATTCTGGCTACAACTCGGGCCATGACATTTAAGGCATGCTCCGATACAGTGGATCACATTTGTTATCGTGTTCTTGCATGTGTGATGAAATGTTTCTTGTTCTAGTATAGTTATATATGTTCTCGTAGTATAGTTGTATATATTCCCTTCCTAGTATAGACTCATGAATGAACTGACTCATTGATCTAGCAGTTGTATTAGTGTGTTTCTGTGTTACCCCGATGGTAACTTGTTAACAGTGTGTTTAGTACATATGATTATGGAAGTACTTTTATGTCTATATATGTATATTTGATATATAATTAATATGGAAACGACCTTCGGATGGTCACCCAAAATCCTATCAGACCACATCCAAATCGAGGAAAAGGAAACAAGGTGGATAGCCTTCCTAAGCCCTTTAAACATTATTTATACGTCTATACATATACGGGCATGCAATTTGTAATTTAAAAACGTAAATAAGTGTTTATAAGACATTTGAAACATAAGTATATTTTATTAAAGAAAGATTGACTTGATGTCAATCTATAAAACAATTTGAAGGCGTAGATTTGATTAAAACAGTTTAGGTATAAGGAACATTTGCTTAAATCACAGTTGCAGTGTAAATTCGAAAAGTAAATGGGTTTGGAAAACATTTAGAAGTAAAACAGTTTGATATATAGTTTGAATAGTGATAAAACCACTGATTTCCCTAGTTATTAATCACATGTGATTAGAGCAATCATATGTGGTTGAAACAATAACTATAAGTATTTAACTTGTATTCCCCCCCTTTGAAAGCATATAAACGCATTTAGAATATTTAACAGGTTGATTAAGGGGTATGAAACTCACTTGATTGATTGGAGATAGCGAGATGGAAAACCGGGCAGAGTTTCGTCTCAGAAAACGGATTTTTCTCGGGATTCTCGGGAATCTCGGGAGTAAAATCGACCCTCGGGACTTGAGCAAAAAGACCAGAGCTTCGGGTTATAACGGGCACGGAAAACGAGACAAAGTTGTAAGAGAGAGAAGAGAAATGAGCAACATTTTCGGAAAGCCTCGCATCCTATTTATAGGAAGGCTGAACCGCCTCCGAACGCGGGGCGTATGCTCGTACGCAGCGCGTACGCGTACGTCATGCATGACCGAAGCCTCGACTGCCTCGGTTCGGATGGGACGGGTTGCTGGGTACGCGGGTCGGATGGGACGGCGGGTCGGATGGGACGTCGGGTCGGACGGGTCGGAGCTTCGGACGGGTCGGACGGGTTAGAACTCTTCGGATAGTGCGACGTGGACGATCCGAGACCCTCGATCTCAGTACGCGGGGCGTACGAAGGTACGCAGGGCGTACTTCGGTCCAATCCGATGACTCCCCTTCGGATATTACCGGGAATTTATATTTAAATTTATATTTATTATAAATAAACTTCAAAAATTCATATCTCCCTCATACGAACTCCGTTTTTGACGTTCTTTATATCCTCGCGAAGGTGAGACCATGATCTACGACTTTCGTTTAGATTCCGTTGGCTAATTCCGAAATTATTTTTATTATTTATTTATTAAAATGACGTGATTAAGGAATTTCTTCAAAAATTCATAACTTCCTCATCCGAGGTCAGATTTGGACGTTCTTTTTATGTACGCAAACCTTGATATGATACTTATTACTTTATTTAATCCGAATAAAATTTTGGGAAGGTTACATTTTGACCTAAAATTGATCGGTTTTACATTACATTGACTCGAAATATCGGGTTGTCACATCATCCCCCCGTTAGAAGGAATTTCGTCCCGAAATTAGAAATTTAAGCAAGCTAGAATTTACGAATAACTAAGGAAAAAGGTGAGGGTATTTCAGTTTCATCTGATCCTCACGTTCCCAGGTGAATTCCGGTCCTCGCTTGGCATTCCAGCGAACCTTCACGATAGGGATACGGCTTTGCTTTGTCTGCTTGACCTCACGGTCCATGATCTCTATAGGTTCTTCCACGAAGTTGAGGCTTTCGTTGATTTCGATCTCGTCGAGTGGGATTACGAGAGTCTCGTCGGATAGACACTTTTTCAAGTTAGATACGTGGAATGTAGAATGTACGTTACGAAGTGCGTCTGGTAGTTCGAGTTTGTAAGCTACGGGGCCGACTCTTGCAAGAATCTCGAAAGGCCCTATGTACCTCGGATTAAGCTTCCCACGCTTGCCGAAGCGTATCAAGCCCTTCCAGGGTGAGACTTTGAGGAGGACTCGGTCTCCCACCTGAAATTCCAAAGGTTTCCTTCGTTTATCAGCGTAGCTCTTCTGTCGGTCTCTAGAGGCTTTCAATCGTTCACGAATCTGAACGATTTTCTCTGTTGTTTCCCGAATGATCTCCGGACCGGTGAGAGTACTGTCGGAAGTTTGCCCCCTGGCTAATTGGGTATCACCCACCTCAGCCCAGCACAGAGGGGATCTGCACTTACGGCCGTAGAGAGCTTCAAATGGAGCAGCCTTGATGCTCGTGTGATAACTGTTATTATAGGAAAACTCGACAAGGGGTAAATGAGTATCCCATGCCTTCCCAAAGTCAATCACGCAGGCTCGCAACATATCTTCTAGAGTTTGGATGGTCCTCTCACTCTGTCCGTCGGTCTGAGGATGGTAGGCTGTGCTCATGTCCAGCCTCGTTCCTAGGGAATGTTGTAGTGATTGCCAAAATCTTGAGGTGAACCTACTATCTCTATCGGAGATAATGGACGTAGGTACACCATGTAGCCGTACGATTTCCTTAATGTATGTTCTCGTAAGTTTTTCCATCTTGTCGGTTTCTTTGATAGGCAGGAAGTGTGCAGACTTGGTCAATCGATCAACGATGACCCATATGGTGTCAAGTCCACCCGTTGTCTTGGGCAACTTGGTTATGAAATCCATAGTGATCCGCTCCCACTTCCATTCCGGGATCTCTGGTTGCTGCAATAAACCAGAGGGCTTCTGGTACTCGACCTTAACCTTTGCGCAAGTAAGGCATTTACTTACGAAGGTAGCAATCTCTGCTTTCATATTAGGCCACCAGTATAGCTTCTTAAGATCCAGATACATCTTATCTGAACCTGGGTGGACGGAATACCGAGTGTTGTGCGCCTCGGTCATGACCAAGTCTCGGAAGCCACCATGCTTCGGTGTCCAGATCCGGTTCATGAAATATAAAGCTCCGTCACCCTTGGCTGCTAAATTCTTGTCCATTCCTCTAAGGGATTCACTTGACACATTTTCAGATTTCATGGCCTCAAGTTGAGCCGCCTGAATTTGCTTAGTCAGGTGTGAATGGATGGTTATCGATAATGACTTGACTTTGCGACCAGAATATTCCTTCCGACTTAGGGCGTCTGCTACTACGTTGGCTTTACCCGGATGATAACGAATATCGCATTCGTAATCACTGAGTAGCTCGACCCACCGTCGTTGTCTCATGTTGAGCTCCTTCTGATCGAAAATGTGTTGTAAACTCTTGTGGTCGGTAAAGATAGTGCTCTTCGTTCCATACAAGTAATGTCTCCAGATCTTCAGAGCAAACACTACTGCTCCTAGTTCAAGATCGTGGGTCGTGTAGTTAATCTCGTGTGTCTTCAATTGTCTCGAGGCGTAGGCGATGACCTTACCTCGCTGCATCAGAACACATCCGAGCCCTTGATTCGATGCATCGCAATAAACGACGAAGTCTTCTATTCCTTCCGGCAGGGATAGTATTGGTGCGGTGCACAAGGCTCGTTTGAGCGTTTGGAACGCTCTTTCTTGTTTCTCTTCCCAGTCAAAGGCCACACCTTTCTGGGTTAGGGTTGTAAGAGGCTTCGCTATTCGTGAGAAGTTCTGAATGAACCTGCGGTAGTAGCCAGCGAGACCTAGAAATTGACAAATTTCTGTAGGAGTCTTCGGTGCTGACCAGTTCTCAATGGCCTTAATTTTGGATGGGTCCACGTGGATTCCCTCTTCGCTTACCACGTGTCCTAAGAATTCGACTCTTCGGATCCAAAATTCACATTTCGAGAACTTCGCATAAAGTTTCTCTTTTCGTAATGTCCCTAGAACTTGTCGCAGATGATCGCCATGTTCTTTCTTACTTCGGGAGTAGATTAGGATGTCGTCAATGAAAACGATGACGAACTGATCCAAGTAGGGTCGGCATACTCTATTCATCAGATCCATGAAGACTGCGGGCGCATTGGTCAATCCGAATGGCATCACCACGAACTCGTAATGTCCGTAACGAGTTCGGAAGGCGGTCTTCGGCACATCCTCCTCTAGCACTCGTAACTGGTGATACCCGGATCTCAGATCAATCTTAGAAAAATAGCTCGCCCCTTGCAGTTGGTCGAATAGATCATCTATGCGTGGCAGAGGGTAACGATTCTTGACCGTCAGTTTGTTGAGTTCCCTGTAGTCAATACACATACGGAAGGATCCGTCCTTCTTCTTAACAAACAAGACCGGTGCTCCCCAAGGTGAGAAACTTGGCCTTATAAAGCCCTTGCTGAGCAGTTCGTTAAGTTGACCAGAGAGTTCTTGCATCTCGGCTGGTGCTAAACGGTAGGGTGACTTGGCTACTGGGGTAGCTCCTGGGACTAAGTCGATTCTGAACTCGACTTGTCGTTGCTGAGGTAATCCGGGTAGTTCTTCTGGGAAAACGTCGGGAAAGTCGCTCACTACTGGGAGGTTCTTTAGTTCTTGCGTTTCTAGGTTCGTGTCGACGACGTGAGCAAGGAATGCGTGGTATTCCTTACGCAGGTATTTCTGTGCTTGAATACTTGATATGATGCGAAGACTTGCACCGGGTTTGTCGCCATAGACTATAAGAGTTTCGTTAGACGGGAGGTTTAGACGGACTGCTTTCTCGAAGCACATGATGTCGGCACGATGAAGGCTTAACCAGTCCATGCCAATGATGACGTCGAAACTTTTTATTGAGACTGGCATGAGGTCGATTGGAAATGAATGGTTGTCTAGAGTTAGGGTACAACCTAAGTATATGCTACTCGTATTTTCAGTTTTTCCATTAGCCATTTCTACTGTAAATAGTTCTTTGAGTGCGTGCGGTGGTTGATTAAGCATGCGAGCAAATTTATGGTTTACGAAGCTTCGCTCCGCTCCACTATCGAATAGAATGCATGCATAGGAGTTATCGAGGAGGAACGTACCGGTCACCATTGTCGGGTCAGCAACTGCTTCCCCGTGGCCAATAGTTAGTACCCTCCCTGCTCCTCCAGCATTCCTCGCTTTGGGGCAGTCCCTCTTAAAGTGGCCTGCTTCGCCACATCCATAGCAGGTTGGGCTCGCGCCAGAGCCAGGGACTTGGTTGATAGGTTGTGCCGGGAACTTACAGAATCAGACGGTGTGTCCTTTCCTGTTGCAGTTAGAGCACTGCAATTCACGGCAGGGGCCGTTGTGGTGGTAGCTGCATTTGGTGCACTTGGGCGAGCTTCCAGCATACCGACTCACCGGAGCAGTTGTAGCAGCAGTAGGGGTTACTGCGGCATGAATTGCCACCAATTGCTGCTTTTTGGCAGTCTGCTGCTTCTTCCTTTCATCCCAGAATTTCCGCTTAGTATCGGCGGGTTTGGAGGGTTCCGGGATGGCTAGGGTGGTTGTGGTTGCAGGGGTTTTGACTCCATGGTCAATGAGTCGTTGCGCCAATCGTTTGGCTTTGTCGAAGGTAGCGGGGTTTGACGCTAGCACATTCCCCTGATACGGAGGCACTAGTCCCCATATGTACCTCTCGATCTTCTTCCCCTCGGTAGGAACCATATTGGGGCAGAGGGCCACCAGCTCGCTGAATCGGGCAGTATAAGCGACCACATTGGTGCCCTTCATTGACAGGTTCCAGAGTTCCTGTTCCAGTTTCTGGATCTCGCCCCTCGGGCAGTATTCCTCAGTCATGAGGTCTTTCATTGTTTCCCAGCCCAGGTCGTTGGCTACGACGAGAGTTAGGGCTTTGACGTGGCCGTTCCACCACGTTAGGGCTTTACCCTCAAAGGTGCATGCGGCATATTTCACCTTGCACGCAGCAGGGCATGAACAAATTTCGAAGACTGATTCAGTCTTCTCGAACCATTGCGAGAGAGCAATGACTCCGCCGGTGCCATAGAAAGGCTTCGGCTTGCAGTTTGTAAAATCCTTGTAAGAGCACTCCCTTGAGCGCACAGGGATTTCGATCGGAATAGATTCCACAGGGGTTCCACCTCTGCTGGCATCAGAAGAGTGATACTGAGCCATGGCAGTTGCCACTGCTGCAGCTACGACAGCATTAAGGGCTACAGTATCGATGACCGGAGGCGGAGGAGGTGGTGGAGGTGCAGGATTATTCCTATTCCTGGGAGACTTGCGAGGAGGCATCCTTCAGCTGAAAGTTTAAAAAGATAAGAAAGATGGTAAGAATCAATTTGTAAGCAACGCGAGAGTGACACATGGACTAACTAAACATAGTCCAACAGTTGAAAGGGTGCTTGAAACCACAACAAGCATTATTAGAAAGCACAAGTGTATAGATTTTTCCCCAGATAGATAGATCTCAAAAATTTACTGGTATTACTGATGTAATAAGTTCAGGGAAAATCGACCTAACAGTAGGTCATACATCATACCATATAGAAAAGTTTGACAGTCCTTAGATTTCAAATTTTGAGTATGGAAAGTTAGAAATATTTTACACACAAGTGCTACTTGAAGCACAGATGTTAAAGGCTATTCTTTAATTACAAGACGGAGATGTACTAGACATCAACCAACGGCGATGGGAAAATCCCGGGCGAGTACTGCGGTTGGACACTTGACGAAACACCTCTTGAATGGGTCGATCCTAAGTCCTCTGACGAGCTCGAAGTTCCAATATTTCAGCTCGTGAGGCAGCCAACTGCTATTGCAGGGTTTTATTTGTCCTCCGGGTCCGTTCCATGTCTTCTTCAAGACGGCGGATGCTGACTGTGTTGACACCTGAGTCGGCATCAATCTCTATGACCCGGTCGACGGCTGCTCCACCTTGCTCGACTACACGAGCTATTCTGCGGATAATGACAGGCAGAGCTCGGTCAGTAGAGCCACCATCGCTGACGTTGTAAAAGGTTCGGTCCCCAAAGTATGGTAAGGGTTGTCCCTGATCATTACTTCAGCGGTTCAGGTTGTTTGCCCACATGGGTGTAGGACCTGGAAACGCTAGTCGAGGGTTGTTGTTCGGGGCTTGTCCTACAATCGGTAGGTTGTTGACTTCAGGCTCGGAGTCGGACCCATCTGAAAAGCCTTCTGCGAGGTGATCATCCAAAGGGATTGGACGATCAACTTCGGGCTATTCATAGATCCACCCGACATTGCCTTCATTGGGAAAGTACGGGTCGCCATGATGGATATCTAGCCATCAAGATCTATGCGAGAATAGAGGTATAAGAATATAGTATACGTGTAACTAGTAGCGCAAAATACTCCTATAGTATTTTAAGTTTAAATTCTATTGATCTTCTTGTGGTATGGTTGGTAAGTTTTTAGACTTGTTAACCTATCACAACCATTCTAAGGCATGTGCTAATCACTCCTAGGATCAGCATAGTTGATCAGGCTATGCCATTCCCAGGACTGACCATACATCCCCGAGCTTACTTGTGATATTTAACAATCGTAATACTTTTGTTCTTGTCATTGTGACACTTATTTTAGTATGAATGCAGACTAGTATACTTAGTTAAATATTTTATTATTTAAAGTATAGACTCTTGGTCAGAGTTTAATCCCTAATGGGTTTATAGTTTAGTATATCTTTTATGGGTTGATATACTCAATTCACTATAAACAATGCTCTGATACCAATCTGTCACACCCCAAAACCAAGAACGGCGGAAACGTTCTGGGGCGGAGGACGTCATGTAAGGTAATCAGAACACAGTAAATGTAAATAGGCAAACAACATCATCCATTGCATTAAATATATATAAATTTAATACATGTGTGTTCTGTAAAATTTTAGACACCAAAAATATAACGTAAATCAAAATAACAAAATGATGAGTCTTGAGTACGCTCCATCATCTCAAAAGCTGGCATCGGTACCTGTCTACTGATGACCTGAGAATACAAGTTATTTTGAAAGAGTTTATCAGCATTAAGCTGGTGAGTTCATAAGTATTTTAGTGTCAATGTTCATTGTCAAAAACGTTTGAACTTGTCCCAATGTATAAGTTGTAAAAATGTAAATAAATGTTTAAAAGTATTTGCAAAAGTTTGAATCTCTCAGAAAATCCTATATTTTCTATAATAGTAACCTTCTACCAAGGCTTAACTGTTTTGTAAACTCGTCTGTTGTAAAAGTGTGTGATTACCCAAGTATAACTATCATTTGATAAAATATAGTTTGTACATTAATGCTTAAGTGAGATTATCACCAAAATATGTAATGGGTAAATCATTGTAGTACTGTAGTTTTGTATAATAAGAACTACTGTTGTACTGATTACTACTACCTTAAACCGGATTTATATTAAGGTATAATGTGATAATTGCACCATACTATCGACTGATAACAACGACATAAGGAACGGTCGTAATCACGGAATGACGTTTGGCACCCGCAGACCTGCAGGTCCGGCTGTAGCTAGCAGCAAGGTGTAGGATAGTCAATCCAGTATAGATCTATACGCAAACTCAACGCTCTCCCTCCAAGAGAATTCTGGCTACAACTCGGGCCATGACATTTAAGGCATGCTCCGATACAGTGGATCACATTTGTTATCGTGTTCTTGCATGTGTGATGAAATGTTTCTTGTTCTAGTATAGTTATATATGTTCTCGTAGTATAGTTGTATATATTCCCTTCCTAGTATAGACTCATGAATGAACTGACTCATTGATCTAGCAGTTGTATTAGTGTGTTTCTGTGTTACCCCGATGGTAACTTGTTAACAGTGTGTTTAGTACGTATGATTATGGAAGTACTTTTATGTCTATATATGTATATTTGATATATAATTAATATGGAAACGACCTTCGGATGGTCACCCAAAATCCTATCAGACCACATCCAAATCGAGGAAAAGGAAACAAGGTGGATAGCCTTCCTAAGCCCTTTAAACATTATTTATACGTCTATACATATACGGGCATGCAATTTGTAATTTAAAAACGTAAATAAGTGTTTATAAGACATTTGAAACATAAGTATATTTTATTAAAGAAAGATTGACTTGATGTCAATCTATAAAACAATTTGAAGGCGTAGATTTGATTAAAACAGTTTAGGTATAAGGAACATTTGCTTAAATCACAGTTGCAGTGTAAATTCGAAAAGTAAATGGGTTTGGAAAACATTTAGAAGTAAAACAGTTTGATATATAGTTTGAATAGTGATAAAACCACTGATTTCCCTAGTTATTAATCACATGTGATTAGAGCAATCATATGTGATTGAAACAATAACTATAAGTATTTAACTTGTATTCCCCCCCTTTGAAAGCATATAAACGCATTTAGAATATTTAACAGGTTGATTAAGGGGTATGAAACTCACTTGATTGATTGGAGATAGCGAGATGGAAAACCGGGCAGAGTTTCGTCTCAGAAAACGGATTTTTCTCGGGATTCTCGGGAATCTCGGGAGTAAAATCGACCCTCGGGACTTGAGCAAAAAGACCAGAGCTTCGGGTTATAACGGGCACGGAAAACGAGACAAAGTTGTGAGAGAGAGAAGAGAAATGAGCAACATTTTCGGAAAGCCTCGCATCCTATTTATAGGAAGGCTGAACCGCCTCCGAACGCGGGGCGTACGCTCGTACGCAGCGCGTACGCGTACGTCATGCATGACCGAAGCCTCGACTGCCTCGGTTCGGATGGGACGGGTTGCTGGGTACGCAGGTCGGATGGGACGGCGGGTCGGATGGGACGTCGGGTCGGACGGGTCGGAGCTTCGGACGGGTCGGACGGGTTAGAACTCTTCGGATAGTGCGACGTGGACGATCCGAGACCCTCGATCTCAGTACGCGGGGCGTACGAAGGTACGCAGGGCGTACTTCGGTCCAATCCGATGACTCCCCTTCGGATATTACCGGGAATTTATATTTAAATTTATATTTATTATAAATAAACTTCAAAAATTCATATCTCCCTCATACGAACTCCGTTTTTGACGTTCTTTATATCCTCGCGAAGGTGAGACCATGATCTACGACTTTCGTTTAGATTCCGTTGGCTAATTCCGAAATTATTTTTATTATTTATTTATTAAAATGACGTGATTAAGGAATTTCTTCAAAAATTCATAACTTCCTCATCCGAGGTCAGATTTGGACGTTCTTTTTATGTACGCAAACCTTGATATGATACCTATTACTTTATTTAATCCGAATAAAATTTTGGGAAGGTTACATTTTGACCTAAAATTGATCGGTTTTACATTACATTGACTCGAAATATCGGGTTGTCACATTGTAACAATCAGGAGCACCGGCGGGTGTCTGCCCATGAAGGCACCTCAGGCCACAAACCTACGAACAAGAAGCGAAAGTTTTGGAACAAAAAGGAACGCAACCAATCTCAAATATTCGTTGAAAGACAACATCCCATGGCCACCCCTGCCGTTACAAAAGCAGTCACGCCACACGCCTCGACACTAGCCACAATGTCTGTCACCCAAGCACCGGCCAGACCATATAAGGGATCATTCCCAAGGTGTAACAAGTGTGGCTACCATCAGACAGGAGCTTGCCGGATTTTAAAATATAACAACTTCAACAGAAAAGGACATACTGTTCGCTTCTGCAGGACCCCGACTCAGCACATCACTTCCATCACCATCACCAAGGTAGGCCCAGTATGCTACCTATGCGGTGAAACGGGACACTTCAAAAAAGAATGTCCAACTGAGAAGAATGACGGGGGAGTGGGAGGAGTGTGATGAACAAACCAACAGGAGCAACAAGGGAACCATATTAGGACTTTTGTAATGTTCCCAATGACAAAACGTTTAAGTACCATATGTTTGTAATGAATTTGGTATGCTTGCTTAAATTACCGTCTTTCTAAAAGTAGTTAAAATACTCTCTCGTTCAAATCAATTCAAAGACACTCATATATGACCTTAGGTTCATTACCTGTAAGCTGTGATGACTTTGTACATACAACGGCGTTAATTATAATCAAAATACTAAAGACTTAAAGCAAATGATTCCATTATGACTCCTGTTCCATGTCTAGTAGTAGGATTAGGGTGGAGCCACCCACTCGACAATTTCACCAATATCAAATTACATACGACGTACATATACCGGTCGATCATAGAGTGACCTGTCAGGGATCTTGATATCAAGTATCATTGCTAGCTATCAGAACACACTCACTACCAGTGTTAGACACTATGATATGAATCATCTACAATAATAATAACGTCGAACAAAACGGAACACAATGAAAAGAAACACAAAATACTCTATCACTCTAATGAGCACTTCTTACGAATACATCGTAACACATGTTTTACCTAAAAAGATGTTGTTGTCACCATTCAATTTCGATTGGTATAGTCCTCATCTTCCTGATTTAACGGCTACGAAAGGACCCTTCACCTAACCCACCGAATATCGAAACCTTCGTCTACCATAAACACATCCAGCATGGACCTCCGGGTCATCTCTCGCTGTGAAACCTCAAACACATCCATAAGATCCTTTGGGAATGTCATGCATGAAACAAATAAGGTTCAAGCACAGAAGCTTGAGACGAATATGGTTAGTCTACCACTACTATGTGTATACGCGAGGATAATGTATAATTAAGATTCTACGAACAGTGGATGTGTGCTTCCGCCCTATTTCCTGTTCCTCGTCTGGTTGTGGACTTGGGGCAGAGTCACCCATCCAACTGTCTTGCCATCCTTAAGTACATACGACCTATATACGCAAGTTAACGATATATGGACCAGGCACGAGTCCGACTGCGAACTTCGGGATAAGGCTACCCAGGAGGGCGAGTGAACGTCCTATCATCCAAATAAGTCTATTCGTGTAAACCGAACCCATATGTTCCCCACCGATCTAATCAAACGAGAAACACTACAACAGCCCCTATTGCAGTTCTCCGAGGAGAAGTTATTACTTATGACTTAAGACAGCTAAAGACGTACGGGGTCAACTAGGTCACGCATGACCTCAAAATAGGAGCAATAGTACTCACCCTAGAGATCTAGAGACACCGTATCTACGAAACAATATGTACAATCTTTACCAATCAGGAGAACCTAAAAGGGAAGAGCGGTAGGTCATGTTATCTCATGAACCGGATCTGGACACCGAGGTTGATGGATTCTGAAATAATGTCACGAACGAAGCACATGAAAACTCGCTACTCCCTTCATCCAGGCTCAGAAAAATGTGTCTGGACCTCAAAAAGTAACATAAGTGGACGAATAGGAAAGCTGACATCGCTACACATATGGGCAAGTACCGAACTTGTGCCACGGTCAAGGTAAAACAACATAAGTCTTCAAGTTTCCTACAAACAACCAATGATAATCGAATGGAAGTGGAAGCGGATAGCCATGAACTTCACAACCAAATTATCCAACTCAAAGGGTAGTCTCAATACCCTTTGGGTAATTGTTGATAGGTTGCCCAAATCCGCGCACTTTCTACCAATCAAAGGAACTAGCAAGATGGAGAAAATCGACTAGAACGTACATCAAATAGATTTTATGACCGCATGGTCTGTCAATATCCATTATCTCTGACAGAGATAGTAGATTCATTTCGCGACTCTGGCAACCCTTACAGGGAACTAGGCTAGGCTTGAGTATGGCCTACCACCAGCAAACTGACACGCAGAACAGAAGGGACTGTTCAAACCTTGGGCGACATATTAATAGCTTGGGCGACTGACTCCAGTAAAGCGTGGGAAACTAAACCCAAGGTACATTGGACCATTCGAAATCTTTGCCAGGATTGGCCCATTGGCGTACAAACTCCGATTACCATAAGAACTAAATCAAGTACCTCCTACCTTTCATGTATCGAACCTAAAGAAGTGTTTGTCAGACAAGACTCTCATGATACCACTCGACAAAATTGAAGTTAATGAGAATCTCCACTTTGTGGAAGAACCAGTTGAAATCAAGGATCGGGAGATCAAAAGAATGAAACAAAGTCGTATTCCCATCATGAAGGTTCGTTGGAACGCTATGCGATGACCGAGTTCACCTGGGAACGCGATGATCAAATGAAACAAAAATACCCACATCTTTTCTCCAAATTCTTGAAGTCTCGGTCAAAGTGCTAATTTCGGGACGAAATTCCGTCTAACGGGGGGGTGATGTGACAACCGTCAATTTCCAGTCAAGTCAAAGTCAACTAAAGTCAACAAGTCAAAATCGGTCGACTCATTTAACCCTTGTGTACTAGGGCTTACATTAGGTAATTACTATACAACTCCCTATGCTAATGAGAAATCATCAATTGAAAAGTTCGTATATCTAGATTTCATTAACCTAAAACTTTGGTAGGTAATGAACCAAACCGATAAAACAATGTTGCATACTCATCGGGAGTATGTAAGATCCTTAAACACGGATTAACGGGGTTTACGAACCTCGCGTTGCGAAGTCAAACACTCAAAAAGGTCACAAAAGAAGCCTCTCCCAAATCTCTCTAAGTATGTGAAATCTCTCTAAGTATGAGAAATCTCTCCAAGTATGTGAAATCTCTCCCAAATCTCTTGTGTACTAGGGCTTACATTAAGGACCGGTCGACTCATTTGCATCCCTAGCTTCGGATGGTGTCTCTTTGACTGCTTACGATGTGAATTAATCTTTGTCACGTTGTGAGTTTGGATCTTATCCACTTGTAGCCTTGTCACACCTTCTAGATTCCGAGATGTGCCAAAATGACTCCTCACCTCGTGAGTTCAGTCAAATTAGGGTTTCTGACACCTGAATCTTCGAAAGGTCATAACTTTCACATACGAAATCCATTTTTGACGTTCTTTATATGCACGCGTAGGTATTTACGAGTAATACAACTCTCTTTTAGACTCCAATAGCTAATTCTAAGTCTATTTTAAATTCCTCTTATTATAGAGATTTATATTGTTTGGTTTATCATAACTTCTTCACACGAAGTCAGATTTAGATGTTCTCTATATCTTTGGAATCGTATGGCCATATACTTTGAGTTGTATTATAAAGAAAGTTCATATTTGTATTAGAATTTATCATGAACTACATAGTAATTTCATCACATTACTAATCACATTACATGATTGGCGTAATCACATGTGATTGTTATTGACCTATTTTGACTAGTGTTACACATCACTAGTAAATGTCATGGGAAGGATTCTCAGTAATACTGCATCTCTTGAAACGTTTGGAACATTGAAATAATTATCAATGTCTAAGACTTCATCGATATGGTTGAAAGCATCTTCATACTCTTTCCCAGAAAAAGGTATGTCCTTGAGCATTGATGCTCCTTGAGCTCAAACCCCTATCAATTGGAATCTTGGGATGTACAAGAAATGGACTGTTGTCATTGTGCAACCTTTTCTTGTACTCCCCCATCATCATGGTTGTGATATTCGCCATCTCTTCAACCACACTTCTTATTTCTTTTTCTCTAGATTCGCTTTTTGTGCCCGCCTTATATCCAAACCCCTTTGCGTTAAACGTTCTTTCAAAACTTTCAAACTTGTCCACATGAGAAGTACTACTTGATTTGTCAAGCGTTTTGTCCTTCTTTTTATGGAAAGTGGATTATGAATCTTCAAGTGGTGGAATGATCAGATTTCTGGATCCTCGAGTCATAAATTACTGAAATAAAACAAAATGCAAATGCGTAAAAACAAACTAAAAAGATAATAAACGAGAAATTCGAAAACACTCAACTCACGCCGTAAGGTGTATCCTGACGTTGTGAGAACTGAACAAACATAAAAAAAAAAAAAAAAAACTTTGCAGAAAATTAACTTTTTGCGGTTTTTACCCCACAAAAAGAATTGATTAACCTAAAACAATTAAATTAACAACTGAAATTGCCATTCCCCGACAACGGCGCCGAAAACTTGATGTGCAATTTATATACTACCTAGTTTTAAATTTATATATGGCCCCAAACTCTTGAGTGTAAATAAAAACCGTTTTATCTAAGCACTATATTGATTACTCATTATTCATTGTTTCCATTTATCAACTTAATACTTGAATTGAAACAATAGTCATGCCATGCACCAAGCATGCATACTATGTTTACCTATGGTCCTTTCTTTTGTGAAATAGATCAATTGAACACGACTCCAATGATGATCAATTCACAATACCAATCCCTTTTGTAAATGTAAGAATACCAAATGCTTGCCGTTTACTGTAATCTGTTAGATTCTAAACTTATATGCAATGATTCTCTTGTAATGACTATGCACAAAAGTGACAATCACTTGGCAACAGACATTACAAAGTATTCCAATGGAGATCAATTCCATGGAAACGAAGTCTGATATTCAAAGTACATTCCTTTGAACATCCTTCTTTACATTAAGTTTTATAATCTTGCACAGATTCAGAGAATAACTTCCACCTTATAGAAACAATCCCATATTACCATTGTGACTATCACTTCTAAACAAGAGTTTCCCCTTTTCAGAATATGTCAATATGGTCCTTACTCTATACTTCCAACTGTCCATGAGCAACCAATCTTTGGTAAACCTTCGATTGTCCTCGACAATTGCATAATCATTTTAGTCATATCCAAAACTAGACCTTTTCCCCTCTCAATGCCCCCAGGCATTTGGAAAATTTAGAATGGATGAATATTATAGCACATGTAATCAATCCTATACCCGAAGCATATGGGACACGATTTATGCTATAAATTTTTTTTATTTGTCATGTTCTCAAAATTCAAACTATGAAGAGGGATGACGTAGTCATAAACAAATTCTGAGAATGCAACATATATAGAATTTCCTTATGTTGAACCTTTCCAACATAACATTCATATATATCCTTGACTAAAGTTGATTAAATCTCAATCTAAACTTGTAGAATTGGAATGAAGTATAAAATCCTCTCCCTTAATTATAGTAAAACAACTTTTCAAAGCGAATTGAACGTTTTGTTTTCTATAATTAACATTGCTAAATTGCAATTCTTAACATAATGATCATGCTCCTACTAGCATAATGATTATTATCGTACTTGCATAACATTTATGCTCCCACTAGCTTTGACATGTACCCAGAAATCAACTGGACTTCTAGAAATCAATACTTTATTGAGTTTCTTACCAAAATTCAGATTTCTGATACGAGATGCTTTGATAAGACTTTATCAAAACATACACCTTTCCTTAGATAGCTCACATGTGTGTCTAAACAATTATGAAGAGGGATTCCATAATCATAATGTTTAGACCTTATGTCATTCTCACAATTGCTATCTACTCAAAATCTACTTAGTGAAAGAGTTTCCTTACCATCATTTTCATGAATCGAAGATAAACCTTATGACACTTAGATTTTATGGTGTAAGTGTTCCAATCCATGTGAATTTGTCATAAACTTAATCACAAGACAAGATTAGTGACAAATCCAAACTCATATGGACTGAACTTGTTCAATCTAAATTTCTTGACATCTGGCAGCACAGGGGCCTACCATTGCTTCCAAGTTGTTATACAAACAATTAAGAACTCTTAGAACTCACACGCATGGACAACTTTAACTGGAATGGTCATAGAAATAAGAATGTGTCAACACGATAGGTTACAAACCCCAAGTCGTGGGCTAGTGATTAACAATACTCTTGATTAGTTCTTGAAACTATCTCATGTTCTTTTAAGACTCCCACTGTCCTATTGACATATAAGATTCTCTTTGTCAAGAACCATTCCTTGACAAAACAGATATTCAAGAGTTGGTGAGAATTCTTATCAAGATTAACACTTCACACAATTGATCTTAGTTGGTCTTTGTCTTATCCAAAACATCACAACCTACCAATCCCAAATGTACAAGAGTAAGAAACATGTTACTCTACATTTAATAAGTGTTAGAAACCTTTCTTAAAATTATATCACTCAAGTTACAATCTTAGAGTATGACTCTAAGACTTGATTTTAGAACGAAGTATGATTTATCTTTTGATTTAACCATTTCAACAATTCACGATTCCTCTCCTTAGCCAAACAAATGCACTAAGGTTTCCTTAGAGGATCAATTGTGATATTGTTCCATAATCACTAAGATAATCATAAAAGAAGATACTTAAGTACTCTCCCATCTCTTCATATTGGAGAAACTTTTATCTTTCTGCCTAATTTGATTCTTCTTATTCATTATGTTAATCATTGAAACCTTTCCAATGTTTCAGAATTACACTTAAACTTGTAAGCATAACCATATTTACTAAACTTTAGTAAATCATGACAAATAGACTTATTGATCCTTTGTGGTGGACTTTGACTAGTACACAAGAATGTGTACTTTATCCCTTAGTCCTTCACTTGAGTCTCATATACATGTGAACAAGGACTTAGTCTTAATTTCCCAAAGATGAAAAATTCTCATTCATCACACAATACAACTTGCATAATTCCAAGTTTCTATCCAACTGAAACTTGGGTGATGAGAATCTTTCCTTATTTGGCAAATTATGACACTACCACAAATGAAAGAATCTAATCCATTTTCCAATATTGCTTATCGATGGAAACATATAAACAACAATTTTCACAAATGCCATTGTAAGGATACTTAAAACAAATAAAATCAAAACCTGTTCTTTTATTTTAAAACTTGCAGAAAATCTTATCGTTACAATGCAAATACATATGAAAAACATGTTGTCTATTCCTAAGAATATATCATAACTCTTAAGTAGCAGCTAAAAATTCTGATCACCGAACCATGTGATCGAAATCCATCTCCGCGATCAGAATCAGCATAATCTTTCTTTAAGCTACCTTTGATTCTTCCAAAAAATCAAAATGTAAGTGGATTGCATTATGTATTAAGAATCTCAAAAAGAGACTTAATAGAGTCAGATAATGGACTTTACCTGAAGCAAAGTCAAACTTTTGACTTTTACCATCCTTATGAACTTTCAGGTAAAATTGGCAGCTTCGCAACCAATGTCCCTTCTTTTGGCAATGGACTCTTTGGAAATGGTACACTAGACTATCTCAGACTTAGCCATTCTCTTTACCATTAGGTCAAGTGACTTGACCATGGCCGATCCCTTTCCATTGGGAAGAGAAAGCTTTTCTGGACTTCTAATGTCACTATTGTCAATGTCTAACTAGATTCGGGAAGTAGATCTTCCAATCTAATTTACTTTATTAATGCCCCAAATCATTGCTGATTTAGCATTATCAAGCAAATAGGTAAGATCACTAAGGGTCATGTCATGATCTGTCATCAGAGAGTAACTGAAGAACCAAGTCAACAGTCAGCTGCCTCGAGATTTTGACACCCGACTCTCCCAGCTTGCCAATATGGATTGAGTGACTTAGAATTTTCAAGTATTTGAACTTGTGGGATAGGGAGAACAATAGGTGGAGGTGGAGCATAATTTTCTAATCCCATTAATGCACAACTTCCAAAACTTGAGGGCAAGTTTTGAAACTTTTCAAAACTCTTCAATTTCATAACATATGAGTTTAATATAGGTTTTTAAGACTTTTAATGAAGAGACTCTTGGAAATCCATAACTTGAGGACAAGTTATGGAGGTCATAAAACAATTTATGGAGAAAAGACTTTTCAAGTTCATAACCTAAGTTTTTTAATAAAATTCATTAATGAGCCTTTTCATGTAACTTGAGGACAAGTTACAAAAACACATTTTATGAATAAATTTTAGATCAATTTGGATCAAAAACAACTATCACAAACATATCTAGCAATATTCATAATCTTGATTAACCTCATATGAACAAGACAATTCAAATCAAATAATTTTCAAGTAATTAGCCTAAAAATTAAACTAATACAAAACATGAAACTTTTGACAATTATCTTTGATATTTGATTAGAATAAACATTACCACATCAAAAACAAGTTTATAGGTTCAAAAACAGCTTAGGGTAATGATTCTAGTCCAATTCCAGCCTTAAAAGTCAAAAATATGATGTCTGGGGCTCCTACTTGTCGAGTGTATGAACCTACTCGACGAGTAGGATGATTTTCTTCTTGGACTCAGCAAGTTCATTAGTGAACTCGGCGAGTCCAGTGCCCAAAAAGCCAAAAAATTGATTTTTTCAGCATTTTTCAGCACTTTGCATCAAGTATAATTGAAAACAAGCCTAGGCTCTAATACCACTGTTGGCTTTTGAGCATTCTAACACTCTTAAGGTGTTCATGCAACCCTAAATACCTTGGATCTATGTTTTCTCTATTATACATGCAAATATGAACTTTCCAAGGTATTACCTATACCTAGCATACAATTATCATATATAACACAAGAATCTAGTTAGGATAACATACCTTATTGTGGAGCTTGAAGTCTTGATGTATTTAGCCTTAAGAACTTAGCCCCAATAGTGTGGAAGCCTCAAGTGGAATCACAACACATCGTGAACAAAGGATGAACGTGAGAGATAATCTCCATGTACCCAAAAGCCACCATGAACTCCAAGAATGCACAAGTTGCGATTTTGGGCAATGAAGTATGTATTTATATGTGTGATTTCTAGGGTCATGGATATAACCCAAATCCATACCCATGGGTCTTATGATCCATGGTTCATGTAGGCCAACTCTTTATGTATCCATACATAAAGTTAGTCCAACATGGATCATAAGCCCAACACATATAAATATAACTAATTAACATAATTAGTCCCCATAGATTTAATTAGTCTCTATTGATCACCAAATTAATTCCAAATTAATTCTTGATCAATTTTAATTAACTCATATGATTTCATATTAATATATTATAACTTATAATATATTAATAAATCATATATAACATCTTCTCTCAAAAGTCCATCCTAACAAATTGTCCTGATGATATGCAACCCAAATGGACCATGCTACTCTCGGGTCAAGTACATACCAATAATAGTTATGGGCTTAGACATCTAATCCAACATAAACCCAAGTGGGTTATGATTTTCAGAATTCACCTCATTCCAAAGAGAATTTCTAAAATTCCCGTCCTCCCCCTCTCTCCTCTGAAGCCTCCAATTTGCTAAGGTTTGGGTGTGAGCCATTAGAGGCATAAGTCTTCTAGTCCTTGCTTTATGAACACCATCAAAGAAGGATTACTAGTTTCTTTGCCATAATAAACTAAAGGTATGAATTTTCTAATAACCCTTTACTAATTTCGAAAAAAGCAACATACTTTCTGGGTTATTGATATTCAATAGTTGTTTACAAATCATAGTCAGAACATACATCCCTTAGGGTTTATGTTTTTCCGCCAAAATAAGACTTTTGTAACATATAAAACCCATCAGTGGTATCAAAGCCATTGATCTCATTGATCTTGCACAAAGTTGAATAGATTAAAATTAGGGTTTATAGAAACTAAACCCTAAGAAAGTGATTTTAAATTTTAGTAAGGGTTCTAGGAACCCTAGCCCCCTTTGCCTATTTTCAAAAATTGAGGTGCCCTTTCAGGGTTTACCTTGTTTTCTTATTTGTTATTTTAAAAGCCTTAAATTTTGAACAATTAAAACTTGATAAACCCTTGCCTATTTTCGAAAATTAGAAGGATTAGGATTATGATTAAATTTAAATTATTTTTGTTAATAGGTTAATGGTAAATAATTATTTAACCACAATGATTTAATTAATTTAATTAATTGTTAAATAAAAGATAAAGATTAAATCAAAATTGGTTTATTTTTGAATTAAATTAATATTAATATTAATTTCGAAAATTTAAATTTAAACCTAGTATTTTAGAAAAGTTTTAAAATACACCTTATATGCATACTATTAAAAGTTAATATATTATACGTATAAGAAAAGTCAGTCAAATCAATAGTAAGCCTCATTTACGAAACCATGCTATAAAGAGGGTATAACGAATCCTAGCCCCCTTTGCCTATTTTCAAAAATTGAGGTGCCCTTTCAGGGTTTACCTTGTTTTCTTATTTGTTATTTTAAAAGCCTTAAATTTTGAACAATTAAAACTTGATAAACCCTTGCCTATTTTCGAAAATTAGAAGGATTAGGATTATGATTAAATTTAAATTATTTTTGTTAATAGGTTAATGGTAAATAATTATTTAACCACAATGATTTAATTAATTTAATTAATTGTTAAATAAAAGATAAAGATTAAATCAAAATTGGTTTATTTTTGAATTAAATTAATATTAATATTAATTTCGAAAATTTAAATTTAAACCTAGTATTTTAGAAAAGTTTTAAAATACACCTTATATGCATACTATTAAAAGTTAATATATTATACGTATAAGAAAAGTCAGTCAAATCAATAGTAAGCCTCATTTACGAAACCATGCTATAAACAGGGTATAACGAATCGACCTATAAAATGGTCGTTGAATGGGTGTCCACTCTCACCCACTGCTCTCATGTGTGGTGGAGGGTCGTTAGCTGAAAAGGTTTGATAGGACATAATATCATGAATAAGTATAATGACATAAAGTAACTAAACCATTTTTAGAAATCATACTCTTAGTTACTTTAGGAAAAATATGAAAAGTATGCTAATCCATGAAAACACACATCATGCTTTATATGTCGTTAGTGGAGCGTGTGTGGTTAACCGACACACTAATAGGGACTATAAATAGATATGATGGGATCTGGAAAATTATCATTGGTTATGGAGCATGTGTGGTTAATTGGTACATCAATGTGAGATGATAAATGGTATCGAGGTTGTCAAGCGGGTTTGCATGGTTATTCACATCTCATTTGTGATCCTTAGTATCCCAGTCACAAAAGTGAGAGCATAATACGAGATTAAACATGTTATTGATAAGATTTAATGAATCTCAAAGGATCTAGGAGTTTCATAATATTGGAATTGGTAAAAGCCTTACCTACCTAAAATAGATTCGAATTTGATTACAACATCCATCTTCAAAGTTCGAATAAAAAATATGGTTCCAAGCCTGAATTTAATATTTGTGTTAATAATTAAAGATTAAAATCATCTTACTTGAATTATCTGTTCTCTCAAATTTTAGATGTCTTATGAGGATAGAAATGGTCTTCCTCATTTCAATGGAAATGGTTTTCCTCGATCCTCTAGAGATGGTATTCCAATTTCAAGTCAATGTGAAATTGTTTTCCCTTCCTTAGGAAATGATGGAACTAAACATCATATCTCTTCAAACCTCCTCCTCATGTGACTCTCCCAATGTCATGATTTCTTCAAGTTGAAAGATACAATACTACTCAATCCCTATTAGCATGTAGACATTAAGATGGAAGCTTTGTGTGTACGTATGTTTTGAAAATGAAATCATACATTGACAAGTTGGATGGATTGGGTGTCGTTTTTCCCAAGGGAGCAAGCCATTGACTTGGTTCTTCTCTCACTTCCAAATTCATATGATTAGTTCATTGATAACTTTTATATGAGGAATATCAACATGAACCTAATTGATCTAACCCAAATATTGATAGTTGCTGAAGCAGAAATGCTTAAGAGCACATCTAAAGCAAATATGCTTATTGAGTCTGATTCCAAGGTTTGCATGGATATTGGAAATGGTGACAATGGTGGTCCAGAAAAGATTTCTCTTCACAATAAAAATGGGTATTCCACGATCAAATCGTTTGATCGTATGGTAAAGAGAAAAGGCTAGTTCTAGGATCGTTCCGTTTGTTGACCCCAAGGTGTCCATTTGTTGTTACTACCATTTGAAGGGACATCGGAAACAAAGCTGCCCAAAATACCTTAAAGATATTAGAGATAGTAAATTCAATTTATGTGACTCTACTTCAGGCACATCCATTATCTGACTCCATTGTTTTATAAGTTCCTATTTATAACCTCTTAATACATGATGTAATGATCCTATTTTGATGGTATTAAAGGAGTTAAGAGAAAGAAGGAAACTTGAGCAAGGTGAGCTAAATCTGATCATGAAAAATGGACTTCAGTCACATGATTTGAAGATCAGAATTTGGAGCTACTACTAAGGAGTTGGAATAATTTAATAGATTACTATTAGTCTTCAGAGATGTCTAGAAACATGGTTTTCGTTTTATACGTTATAAGGATAAATTCCAAATTTTCGTTTATTTTCAATAAAAGTGAAATTGTGTTTATCTGGTTTCCTTATTTATATTTCCTTGCAATGGAATTTATGAAAGTGATGATTATATTTATGATAATAGCAATATTAATTGTGGATTTGATCCTTATAATATCTCTAGTGGTATTCTCAAATTAACCAAGTGAAAAGAAATCTCATCACCAACTGGACATATACTTGGTGTTCTACAAGTCCTATTGTATAGTATATGAGAATCTTGTTCATTGGAAAATTATGACTAATTCATTGATCACATGTTTATGTAAGCCATGTGAAGGACTAATTGATCTAGTATATGTTGATATAGACTATTCAGATCCACCATAAAGGATGATAACTCCATTCGTCATGATTTATTGATGTTTCAGTAAATATGGTTTTGTTTATAAGATTAAGCATAATTCAGATACTCTGTAAAGATTCAAATACTATCAACACGAATATGAAGAACCTATTAGGCAGAAAGATTAAAGTTTCTCCAATCTGAAAGGAAATGAGAGTACTTTAGTATCATGTTAGTGATTATGACTTTATATCACAATTGATCCTCGAAGAGCATCTTTGTGCAATTGTATGACTAAGAAGAGGAATCAAACATTGTGGGAAATGGGTCGTTCATAGATTATTCTTACTTTGTTCCAATCAAATTTAGATTCATACTCTAGTAACTACAAATCGTATCTTGAAACTCTTTTCAAACAAAGAAGGTTGAAAACACCTCGAAATATGTGGAGTATAAATGTTTTCTTACTCTAGAAAAAATAGAATTGGAATTGTGATGTTTTCGTTAATCGAGAAACAAAAGATAAATTAAGACCTATTCTATAAAGTGTTTTCTTGTCGAGAATCCACACAAACTTTTGAATATTTGTTTTAGCTCGTTGAGGAATGTTCCTTGAGAGGGTTGAGATGATGGAGACCGCTGTTCAGGGGGCTCTTTTGCATCGGTGGAGACTACACTCCGTGCTGACGCTCCACAGCAAGCAGAGGCACTTCATACACTGTCAGACGTGCTCGGAGCTCTATGATTTCAGCTCGAGTTACAACTAACTCTTGCAGTAAGGCTTCATTGTCTCTCATTGCTCTGTCACGAGCATCTCCAAGATGACGAATGCGGAATGTATTAACTCCTGCATTGGCATCAACTTCCATGATTCGGTTGATGGTTGTCCTACCCTGTATTTCATTTCGAGCAACCCTGCAGACGAGAATTGGCAGGACTCTGACTCCTGAGCCTCCTTCGCCTAGGTTGTAGAAGCTTCTGTCTCCGTTGTATGGCATAGGTTGACCCTGCTCTTGACTCCATGTTTCCAAGCTTTCCACCTACAGAGGCGTTGGGCCTTGAAAAGTCAGACGAGGGTTAGGATTTTGGGCAACTGGTGGTGGATTATAGGCTTCTGATCCGAAATCGTTGTTTTTAGGAAAAATTTATGCAAAATCATTATCTAAGGGAATTTCGTGATTTTCTTCTAGATCTGGATCTTGTCCTTGATTAGGAAGTATGGGTCTCTAGGTAAGTGAAATCGAGCCATTGTTATCTAAGCGAGAATAGGGATAAGAGATATAGAATATAGTTAGTAACGATAGATTAAGGATAAAAGTTTCTACGAGAGAGACCTACAGTTAACAAGTATTGTATTCTGTATGACTTTTTCTCAGTAGTACTATAACTATAAAGTGTATACTAATTATATATAACTTGGGTATATTCGACCTTTAATTAAATGACCCATCTCTAAATCCACAACCAAACAAGGAATAGGAAATGAAGCTAGATCACTTATTCTAAGTCTATATAACTTTAATTATATATAAATTTAATTATGAAAAGAAAAGTATAAACCACAATTTATGACCTAAAAATCTCCCCCTTCGTTTATAACTTTCTTTTTGTCACACCCCCAAACCAGACGGCGGAAACGTCCGGGGGTGGAGGACTTCATTTGTAGTATCACAACACATGCATTATAGTAATCAGAGTTCAAAACAACCAATGTATTTAAAAAGTATAAGTATTTACACGTGTTTCATCATGGTATACTGAAACCAAATAGTTATACAAAAGAAGAAGACAAGACATAAATAGCTCCATCTTCTCAAAAGCTAGGGGAGTACCTGTCTACTGGTTCCCTGAGAATACAAGTAATTTGAATAGAGAGTATCAACATAAAGTTGAGTGAGTGCATAAGTATTTATGTTTCTTAAATATGTAAACTGTTCAAGAAAATCCTATATTTTCTGTTGTATATCAAAAGTAGTTTTATTTACATAAAACTGTTCTATTTGTAAACCAATGTTCTGTATTTGTAATCCTTTTGTAAACTTGTATCTGAGAGTGTGTCTGATTTCATCAACTGTTATTGTAAACTTTAATGTAATACTGTCAACTGTATCTTGTAAACTAGTACTTTTAAAATGTACCTAGGTTTAGTTAATTATACACTAACGTATTGTTAATATCTTTTATATGAGTTATTATAGCCATACTGACTAGATGGCCTGATCCAACGCTATGAGTGCGCTGAAAACTGTTGATAACAATTGTCACTCACAGGCGTGTATGCCTGACTGTGCCTAGCAGTCCGAGTGTGGGGTTGTCAATCCCTATATAGATCTATACACACATTGTTTCGAACCCCGACTGGAGATTCTGGTTATAATTTCAGGATTTTACTATATTTTTTAAATGAATTAAACAACCTGTACCACTTGACTCATAAAAAGCATATAAACGTTACATGTATAATAGTTTAAGAAAAACCTAATCGTTATGAAATAAATGACAGACTGTATGTTCTTGAATTGGTATGCTTAACATGTATCTGAAAGGTGTATACTCTTGATTAGTTTTGAATCAAACCTTTATTCTTATAAAAAAATGTACTTTAGTATACTTGAGTAGTGAATTAATGTTCTGTGAATCATAAATTTTACCTATTATAATTTATATGTACTTTTTGAACTGATACTGAGTATTCATGAATGCAACCCCTTGCTCAACATGTTACAAAGGGTAATTGAAAGTTAATGAGCTAACTTTTATACTTGTATACATATACAAATATATATATATATATATATATATATATATATATATATATATATATATAAGTAAAATTTAAATCACACTCGGACAAATAACTGATGCTTATAATCCCACATCCAAACAAGGAAAAGGAACCAAAGTGGGTTATCAGTCCTAAGCCTTTTAAATCTTATATATATATATATATATATATATATATATATATATATATATATATACTAGTGTGCTTTTTGGGGGAAATATAAGTTTACAAAAACATTTAGAAGAAGTTTGATATTTTGAAATTCATTTTGGTTACTTGATGTCACTTTGATACAATCTTTGAAAACCATTTGATTTGATGATAACTGAAATCCATTTTGATAAGATATTTGAAACCATTTGTTTATAACACAAAATATTTGTGTTAGACTTGTATTCCCCCCCCTAAAATAGTAAAAACAATGAAAATACGGGGGTATGAACTCACCTGTAGTGATGATTCGAGTGGAAGGTCGAGGTAGGATGCTAAGTTTCAAGTGATGTCTTGAACACAATGGATCATATTAAGCATATAATGATACGTATATGGATATAATTAGTGTATATAACAACTAATTATGATAGAAAACCACTCTAGGGACTATAAAACACTTGAATTGAAGTGTGACAATCACATGTGATTGCATTAAAGGGGTTTATGGTCACTTAAGGGAGTGTACGATCTTGATGTATACGGCCCATGATGTGTAAGACCATGATATGTATGACCATGGAGTGTACGGTTGTACACTCATTGAAGAAACATGCAAAAATGGGTGTTTGATCCTTGGGTAAACTGGTGTGACAATTGCACAACAAGAGGATGGACAAAACTATCATTTTGGAAGGTTTTGGAGGTGTGTACGGCCGTACACCCTTGATGATCTAGAGTTGGATGATGTTTCAAGGCTTTGAATCAAGTGTTTAACATGTCTAACTAGATGATAGAAGGAATACTCACACTTTTGAGGGTTTTTAGAGGGTCCACGACCCAAGAACAAATGTGTGTTCTTGGTGTTCTTAGTGAAATGGATGAAGATTTGAAGATCTAACCAAAAGAGACGATTTCATGGATGAAAACATGGATCTTCACTCGATAAAGCCATGTATCAACAATTCAATGGAAGGAATACTTACATCTTTGAAGATTAAGGTGTTGAACTTGATGATAGTTGATAGAGAATCGGTTTTCTTGAGGTGAAAGTGTGAAAGAGTGTGAAGATATGAAGGAAAAGTATATATATATATATATATATATATATATATATATATATATATATATATATATATATATATATATATATATATATATATATATATATATGTTTGGGTTTACGGCCACCTTGGGTGTACGACCGTACACTCATGTGTACGGTTGTATACACATGTGTACGGCCGTGCACATGTGTACGGCCGTATATTCCTCTAAATGGAGTGTTTGTCCCGAATGCAATATGCTAAACTTAAGTTAACTCATCCCTAAAACCAAACCTTGAATGTACTAGACTTAGAACACTCAAACAGACCCTGAAAAATGCTAAAAGATAGCAGAAACGAGTCTGATTGTGATTGAATTTGAAAGACTGTACAAGATAGAATTTCGGGTTGTCACATTATTAGAGAGAATTTCGTCCCGAAATTAGAGTTTAAGCAATTAAGCAATTACAGATAATTAAGCAAAAAGATGTGGGTATTTCAGTATCATTTGATCCTCGCGCTCCCAAGTGAATTCAAGTCCCCTCTTGGCATTCCAGCGAACCTTCACTATAGGAATACGACTTTGCGTAGTTTGCTTGACGCCAGTCCATGATCTCTACTGGCTCTGCCATGAAGTCGAGGCTCTCATCGATCTCGATTTCTTCAAGTGGGATTACAAGAGTCTCTTCGGACAAACATTTTTTTCAAGTTTGAGACGTGGAAAACAGGATGTATGTTATTTAGTTCTTGAGGTAGGTGGTGTTTGTAAGCTACTGGACCGATTCTAGAAAGAATCTCGAATGGTCCTATATACCTTGGATCCAGCTTGTCACGCTTTCCAAAGCGTATCATGCCTTTTTTGGGTGAGACCTTTTACATGATGCAGTAACTAACCTGGAATTCCAAAGGTTTTCTTCTTTTGTCAGCGTAGCTTTTCTGTCTATCTCTGGAAGCTTTAAGTCGCTCCTGGATTTGTACAATTTTCTCCGTAGTTTTGTGAATGATTTCCAAACCACTGAGAGCACCGTTAGGAACTTGGCATCTAACTAGCTGTGTGTCACCCACTTCAGCCCAGCACAAAGGCGATCTGCACTTGCGGTCATAGAGAGCTTAGAAAGGAGCAGTCTTTATGCTAGCGTGATAACTATTGTTGTAAGAGAATTCGACAAGAGGTAAATGAGTATCCCATGCCTTTCCAAAGTCTATCACACAAGCTCGCAACATATCTTCTAGTGTTTGAATTGTTCTCTCACTTTTTCCGTCAGTTTGTGGATGGTAGGCTATACTCATGTCCAGCCTAGTTCCCAAAGATTTTTGTGGAGACTGCCAGAAATGAGAAGTGAATCTACTATCTCAGTCATAAATAATAGATATTGGCACACCATGCAGTCTAACAATTTCTTTGAGGTAAGTTCTTGTTAGTTTCTCCATCTTGTCGGTCTCTTTGATTGGTAAGAAGTGTGCGGATTTGGTTAATCTATCGACGATTACCCCAATTGTATCATAACCACCCGATGTCTTGGGTAACTTGGTTATGAAATCCATTGTAATCCACTCCCACTTCCATTCAGGGATTTCTGGTTGTTGTATTAAAACTGAAGGTTTCTGGTATTCTACCTTGACTTTGGCACAAGTAAGGCACTTAGCCACAAAGGTAGCAATTTCGGCCTTCATGTTAGACAACAAGTATAGTTTCTTGAGGTCCAGATACATCTTGTCAGAACCTGGATAAATGGAGTATCAGGTTTTGTGTGCTTCATTCATAACCACGTCTCTGTAACTACCGAACTTTGGTATCCAGATCCGTTTCATGAAACAATAGACTCCATCATCCCTGACTTTGAAGTTTTTATCCATTCCTCTCAAAGTTTCACCTGCCACATTTTCAGGTTTTAAGGCCTCGAGTTGAGCCTCTCTGATTTGTGTGGACAGATGTGAATGGATTGTCATGGTCAATGGCTTTACCCGATGTCCTGAGTATTCTTTTCTACTAAGGCCATCAAATACTATGTTAGCTTTACCAGGGTGATAAAGTAGCTCCACCCACCATCGTTGTCTCATGTTCAGCTCTTTCTGATCGAAGATATGCTAGAGAAGTTTATGGTCTGTGAATACTGTGCATATCGTGCCATATAAGTAATGTCTCCAGATCTTCAGAGCAAATATCACTGCTCCTAGTTCAAGGTCATGTGTTGTATAGTTGACTTCATGTGTCTTTAGCTGTCTTGAGGCATATGATATAACCTTTCCTCTTTGCATAAGAACACATCCAAGCCCTTGATTAGAAGCATCACAGTACACTAAAAAAATCCTCTGTCCCTTTAGGAAGAGATAAGATCGGTGCACTACAAAAAGCTCGTTTCAAATTTTGGAACGTTGTTTCTTGCTTTTCTCCCCAGCTAAAAGTTACACCCTTTTGCGTCAGTGTGGTATCAGGCTTAGCTATTTGAGAGAAATTCTGGATAAATCTGTGATAGTAGCCAACAAGACCTAAGAATTGACAGATTTATGTAGGTGTTTTGGGTGCTGACTAGTTTTCAATTGCCTTTATTTTGGAAGGGTCGACATGTATTCTTTCTGAACTGACCACGTGACCTAGGAAATCAACCTTCCTGATCCAAAATTCACACTTTGAAAACTTCGCATAGAGTTTCTCTGATCTAATAGTTTGCAATACTTGACGAAGATGTTGGCCATGTTCCTCTTCACTTCTTGAGTAGATAAGTATGTCGTTAATGAAGACTATGACGAATTTTTCCAGGAATGGACGACACACTTTGTTCATTAGGTCCAAGAACACAACAGGTGCATTCGTTAATCCGAATGACATCACTACAAACTCATAATGACCATAACGAGTTCTGAACGCGGTTTTGGGAATGTCATCCTCCAAAATCCGTAACTGGTGATACCCGGATCTTAAGTCTATTTTTGAGAAGTAACTCACACCTTGAAGTTGGTCAAACAGATCGTCAATGCGAGGCAGAGGGTATCAATTCTTAATGGTAAGTTTATTCAGCTCGTGGTATTCTATGCACATATGAAATGATCCATCCTTCTTCTTCACGAACAAGACTGGTGCTCCCCAAGGTGAAAAGCTTGATCTTATGAAACCTTTGCTAAGGAGTTCATTAAGATGGCTGGATAATTCCTGCATTTCAGAAGGTGCAAGACAATAAGGGGATTTGGCTACAGTGGTATCCATAGGGATTAAGTCGATTCTAAATTCGACATGCCGTTCGGGAGGCACTCCTAGAAGATCATCGGGAAAAATGTCGGGAAAGTTGCAGACCTTAGGAATGCTGGCGATATCTTTCACTTCTTGCTTTTTGTGTACCACGTGAGCTAAGAAAGCATAGTACTCTTTGCGAAGGTACTTTTGTGCCTTGATGCAAGAAATGATCTGGAGGTTCGTTCCGGGTTTGTCGACATAAATAACAAGAGTTTCATTAGTTGGAAAGTTCAGACGAATGGCTCTTTCATAGCATAGGATGTCAGCATGGTTAAGGCACAACCAATCCATACCTATTATGATGTCGAAACTTTTGATAGAGATCGACATAAGGTCTATTAAGAAGGAAAAGTTATTCAAGGTAGGAGTACACCCTATGTATATATCGTTGGTGGATTCGGATTTCCTGTTAGCCATTTCGACGGTGAATGTTTCTTTTAATGGTTGGTAGTTTTGATTTAGAAAGTGTTTGAAATTATGGCTCACAAAGCTCTTCTCAGCACCACAATCAAATATAATGCATGCATAATTGTTTTTGAGAAGTAACGTACCAGTGACTATTGCGGGGTCTGCTACCGTTTCTTCGTGACCCAAGGCTAAAATTCTCCTAACTCCACTGGCATTTCTAGCTTTAGGACAATCTTTCTTGAAATGCTCCACTTCACCACATTGGTAGCATGCTTGACCTACTCTGGCAGCAGGTACTTGGTTAAGTGGTTCAGGTGGTGCTCTATAGAATCGGGCAGTATGCCCTTTTCTGTTGCAGTTACGACACTGCATTTCCCGACAATTTCCATTATGGTGATAATTGCACTTGTTGCACTTGGGGAGGTTACTAGCATAAGGCTTAGCTAGTGCAGGGTTAACAGGAACAACAACTGGTACACTAGCAGCGTTGACTGCAACTAGTTGTTGCTTCTTTGAGGATTCCTGTGAAAACTTGCCCTTCCTCTTGTTCCGACCCTTCTTCTTCTTCTTGTTGTTGTTATTTCCCTTCGGTTGTTCTAGTGTAGCAACCACTGATTTTTGACGGGCTCCGTGGTCAATAAGAGATTGTGCCAGCTCTTTAGCACTGTCAAAGGTAACAGGCCTCGAAGCTAAAACACTTGACTGAATTTGGGGCGACAGTCCCTAAATTTATCTCTCAATCTTTTTGCTCTCCAGAGCAACCATATCCGGGAAAAGAATTGCCAGATCACAGAATCTACTAGTAGAGGTTGATATGTCAGAACCAACAATTGTAAGACCCCAGAGCTCTTGCACGAGTTTCTGAATTTCCCCTCGCGGACAGTATTCTCGCATTAGCATGGCTTTTAAGTTCTCCCAGCTTATCGAGTTAGCCACTACCAGAGTAAGTGACTTAACGTAGCCATTCCACCACGTTAAAGCTCTATTCGAAAAGGTACAAGTAGCGAATTTGACTTTGTTGCTCTCTGGACAAGAGCAGATTTCTAAAATTGCTTCTGTCTTCTCAATCCACTACCTTAATGCCATAACTCCTCCCGCCCCATTAAAGGTCCTGGGTTTGGCATTCGAAAAATCTTTATAAGTGTGCTCTCGCAAGTGCCCATGACTCTCGCCATGGTTAGAAGGATGTGTACCAACTCCCGACCCACTAGTACCAGGAGTATTGATATGAGACATGGCAGCAGCTATAGCCGCCGTGACCGTTGCTTGGAACATAGCAGCGTCGAACTGAGGAGGTGGTGGCGCTGGTGCTTCATTAACAATGTTACATCTTGGATTTCTACGAGGAGGCATCTTTTTATATAAAAGTTAAAAGATACAAATATGGTAAGATATCAAGAGTGAAATATGAATTTTGATATCTCTGAACTAAACATTTAGTTCAACATGAATCTTGTAATGAATTGGAAATAGAAGTCTACAACATGTACAACTTGTAACAGGATGATATAAAATTGAGTGGTTATTTTTTTCAAAGAGTATGAAAATGCATGTCGATTAAATTGCTATATTGAATACATAAAGTCTGGAAAACTTGACCCTAAACAGGTCTACAATATACCAAATTCTAGGAAAAACATCAACATCATACAGAGCTACCGAAAATAAAATTTCAGTGGTCTTACTAAAAAACATGAAAAATAACGCTAGAACATTTTCGTAGACTTTAACAATAATCAAAAGAGTGAACAAAAAACGAGTAGAGCATCTCCTACTAGTGACGGGTATCACTTGAACGAAACCTCAATTGTCACAACTAGAATTCTGTCTATGAAACTCCATCCTCATGTAAGCAATAACTATGGTGAGACTCGTGCTAACACATTAGAAGTATACTTTATGGTTCCTAATGGACCATGAAAAGATAGAATGAAAATCTCTCCAAGTATATGAAATCTCTCCCAAATCTCTCCAAGTATGTGAAATCTCTCTAAGTATGTGAAATCTCTCTAAGTATGTGAAATCTCTCGAAGTATATGAAATCTCTCCCAAATTTCTCCGAGTATGTGAAATCTCTCCCAAATCTCTCCAAGTATGTGAAATCTCTCCCAAATCTCTCCAAGTATGTGAAATCTCTCCAAGTATATGAAATCTCTACCAAATCTCTCCAAGTATGTGAAATCTCTCTCAAATCTCTCTATGTACCTTCCTCGGTCGAAAACAACCCAAAATCGAAGGAGAAAACCCAAAAGGACCCTCTTGGTCTGGAACCCTCTTGGCCGGAATACCCTAGTCACTTTGGAACTCCTCTTGCTTCACACAATCTTGCAAGTCCGGAAGAGTGACTCCGGAATAAGCCTCGCTCCGAAAGACCTCGCTTAAGACTACTTCAAAAGTTCTAGCCAGCCTTCGCATCTCCGGTCCGGACCTCCGGACTTCGCTTGCAGCTTCGGAACTTGTCTGTTGACTCCGGAATCTAGGGAATGACTCCAGATTTTTGCTAAGAGGCTCCGGAACTTCTCTAAGTACTTCGGACCCTTACAGGAACAAGCCTCCACTCCGGATTTTTGTCCATTTCAGAGTTTTTCTTCATTTTGAGGCATGTTGACGTCGGGAATTCCTCCAAACTCGTGTTTTTCATATTTTAGACCCCTTAAACCCCTAATTTATGCCAAAATTGATTATTTTAAACATATTTATATAAAAAAAATACCCAAGATTTTTAAGGGATTCTAAGAAGATATGGGTTGACTCTACGATGTGATGCAAATTCTTCATTTCCCATGGAATCCCAGTTAAACACAAAATATCCATGGGTAACCAAGCATTGTACACTAGTCCTCCAAGCAAGTGTCATGTCACCCTTATCCCCCTCCTTCTTGAATACGTGAACTCCCTCTTTTCCTCCCCATAATTCTACTTCTCACTTTCACATCCAGTAAACTTCAAAGAGTACTCTCAACTCCTTCAAGCTTCAAGTCCCACTCCTTCAAGGAAAATTCCTAGATTTTTGTAAGTATTTCATCTTCTTTGACTAATTATTCTCCACATTATTCCTAATACTTCATTATATTTACACATAAAGTTATTCTTAGGATATTCTAAAGTTCAAAGAACCTTTCAAGTGTTGGAACTTGGAAGCTCCTTAACACTTCATCAAATCACCCACAAAACTAACTCAAGGTGAGCTTCATACCCCCACTTTTTCTAAGTTTTTATTGTTTTTTTTTTTGGGGGGGGGGAGAATACAAGTCAAAGTCTTGTGTAAATCATGATCTAATTGCTTATTGTGTATGCATTCCATCTTACATGTGCTTAACTATGAAATTCCTTACACTTAGTCCAAAAACTCGAGATTTTGGTTAAGTCTCAAGAGTTTGGATTATTTTTCCACAAATCATGGTAAGAAACAACAAGTTTTATGTTACCAAGTATAAGTCACAAATTACTATATCAATTATTAGGATTTACTTCAAGGTTTGCTTAAACAAGTTGTCGACAAAATAATTTGAAAATGATTAAAATATGAAAATAATAATATTTTGGATCATTTTTGGCCAAACATAAATACAAGCGTAATCTTGGAATATTATGTCATACTCGTTACTTTTTACCAGATTAACAAACTATTTTTGATTATTTATAAATATTTAAAATAAATAATTTTATCAAGAAGAATATGTGAAAACAGAGTTTTCATGACTAACGTATTCGCATGTCATAAACTGCTGTCATAAACCTTCAGGAACATAAGTAATGTTCTATATGTCATGAAACGGAAAATGCGTGTCATAACCTACAGTCATGAAATTTACGCAAAGTATAACTTGACACTTTTCTTTTAACTAATATGGGCCTGAACCGCCAATTTATAGAAAGGAAATACCATTTTTGCCAATTCCGATAATGTTGGGTCATTTTGATAAACGTTCAAAATGGCTTATTTTTCAATAAACGAAACGGAACAAACACGAGGCAGCCAGTTAACAAGCACAATAAACGAGATAGAACGAAAATGATATTCCTATTCAATAAGTTTGGATATCATTATTTTATCTAACAAATAATGGATCTCAAACGATTGCTCAAAAGGTTGATAGTATTCTAGTCAGACAAATCTCAAAGTACCTAAATATAAAAATATTAGTGTATGTTTAAAGTCCTGTAAGGAGTTATTGTCAGAGTCTCCTGGAGGGAGAACGAGAATTTGTGTATAGATCTATACGGGGTTGACACCCCGCACCTTCTCTGTTCGCTACAGCTAGACCGGCCAGTCTAGGGTGACAAATGTCTTTATCCAAAACGAGGGCGCTTGAGAAACGCCAAAACAGGCTTCCATCATATTAGTATGGTTATAACGACTCACTAGAATACGTTATCTTAGATAGAAATTTATGTAAGGAAAACATCATAAATAAGTTTTGGCAGTTTGTGTTGACTGTTCTATGCATGGTAGTGATGGTCCGCATTTGTTGTGTTGACTGTCCTTTTTCATTGTGTAGAATGCCCACAATTACCATGTTGATTTCTTTCACCTAACAAGTATTAGAGTCTTAACACTGCTATTTTACCAATAAGGAAACATAGGATTTTTCTGGGGAAAAACGTTTGTAAACGATTTTGAAAATGATAAACTAACACACATACACACACATGCAAGTATACACAATTGGAAACAGAACTTACGAATATGTTATAGCAGAAAATATAGGATTTTCTGGAGGAAAACAATGTTATACGATTTCGATAACGATAAACAAGAATGCAAACTCACTTATGCCCGACAAGAAAAACAAGATTTACAACTATATTCTTTTTGGAAATAGGGGATTTTCTGAAATGGTTGGTTATTACTATTCAAAAGAACTATTCTCGAAAACAACTCGCTTTTCCAAACTATACTACTTTTCAAAGATTACTCCTTATAAGGATGAACAAAAGTAACGACATGCACACATATACCCATGATCTTCAAGCAAGGCTTCAAACGATTTTATAAGAAATATCAGATTTTCTGAAACTACAATGAAAACGATTCTAAACAAGTGTAAAACTATTTTATACAAAAACTCTTATGAACTCCCCAACTTTTTAGTTGATGCTTTCAAAACGACTTGTACTCTCAGGGATCTAGTAAGCAAGTAACAAGGGATGCGGACGCAGGAAGATTTAGCTGTAGTTTGGAATTTTTCCGCTCATATCTCTTTTATGTAAATCGAAGGACGAATACAATATGTAAACAATGTAAGTTTGTTATCTTAATGTATGATGATTGGATTACTCTGTTTCATTTATATTTAATTATGATGATACTGCACAATGAAGTTACCCGCCTTCGGACGTTTCTGCAGTCTGGTCTAGAGGTGTGACATCAACCTAGCCAGCTGATGCTCCACAACAAGCAGATGCCTTTCATACACTGTCAGACGTGCTCGGAGCTCTATGATTTCAGCTCGAGTTACAGCTAACTCTTGCAATAAGGCTTCATTGTCTCTCATTGCTCCGTCACGAGCATCTTCAAGAAGACGAATGCAGACTGTATTAACTCCTGCATTGGCATCAACTTCCATGATTCGGTTGATGGCTGTCCTACCTTGTATTTCATTTCGAGCAACCCTGCAGACCAGAATTGGTAGGAATCTATCTCCTGAGCCTCATTCGCTCAAGTTGTAGAAGCTTTTGTCTCCGTTTTATGGCATAGGTTGACCCTGCTCTTGACTCCATGTTTCCAAGCTTTCCGCCTACAGAGGCGTCGAGCCTTGAAAAGTCGGACGAGGCTTAGGATTTTGGGCAACTGGTGGTGGATTATAGGCTTCTGATCCAGAATCGTTGTTTTCAGGAAAATTTTCTACAAAATCATCATCTAAGAGAATTTCGTGATTTTCTTCTAGATCTGCATCTTGTCCTTGATCGGGAAGTACGGGTCTCTAGGTAAGTGAAATCGAGCCGTTGTTATCTAAGCGAGAATAGGGATAAGAGATATAGAATATAGTTAGTAACGATAGATTAAGGATACAAGTTTCTACGAGAGAGACCTAAAAGTAACAAGTAATGTATTCTGTATGACTTGATCTAGGTAGTACTATAACTATAAAGTGTATACTAATTATATATAACTTGGGTATATTCAACCATTAATTAAATGACCCATCTCTAAATCCACAACCAAACAAGGAACATGAAATGAAGCTAGATCACTTATTCTAAGTCTATATAACTTTAATTATATATAACTTTAATTATGAAAAGAAAATTATAAACCACAATTTATGACCTAATAATCTCCCCCTTCGTTTATAACTTTCTTTTTGTCACACCCCCAAACCAGACGACGGAAACGTCCGGGGGTGGAGGACTTCATTTGTAGTATCACAACAAATGCATTATAGTAATCAGAGTACAAAACAACCACTGTATTTAAAAAGTATAAGTATTTACATGTGTTTCATCATAGTATACTGAAACCAAGTAGTTATACAAAAGAACAAGACAAGACATAAATAGCTCCATCTTCTCAAAAGCTCGGGGAGTACCTGTCTACTGGTTCCCTGAGAATACAAGTAATTTGAAAAGAGAGTATCAACATAAAGTTGAGAGAGTGCATAAGTATTTATGTTTGAAAGAATGTTTTCTCTTTCTTGAATATGTAAACTGTTCAACAAAATCCTATATTTGCTCTTTCCAAAAAAAATCCTATATTTTCTGTTGTATATGGAAAGTACTTTTAGTTACATAAAACTGTTCTATTTGTAAACCAATGTTCTATATTTGAAATCCTTTTAGAAACTTGTATCTAAGAGTGTGTCTGATTTCATCAACAGTTATTGTAAACTGTAACGTAATACTGTTAACTGTATCTTGTAAACTAGTACATTCAAAATTTCCCTAGGCTTAGTTAATTATACACTAACGTATTGTTAATATCTTTTATATGAATTATTATAACCATACCGACTAGATGGCCTGATCCAATGCTATGAATGCGCTAAAAACTGTTGATAACGATTGTCACTCACATGCGTGTATGCCTGACTATAGCTAGCAGTCCGAGTGCGGGGTTGTCAATCCCAATATAGATCTATACACAAATTGTTTCGATCCCCGGCTGGAGATTCTGGTTATAATGTCAGGACTTTACTATATTTTTTAAATGAATTAAACAACCTGTACCACTTGACTCATAAAAATCATATAAACGTTACATGTATAATAGTTTAAGAAAAACCCAATCGTTCTAAAATAAACGACAAACTATATATTCTTGAATTGGTATGCTTAACATGTATCTGAAAGATGTATACTCTTGATTAGTTTTGAATCAAACCTTTATTCTTATAAAACAATGTACTTTAGTATACTTGAATAGTGAATTAATGTTTTGTGAATCATAAATTACACCTATTATAATTTATATGTACTTTCTAAACTGATACTAGGTATTCACGAATGCAACCCCTTGCTCAAAATGTTACAAAGGGTAATTGAAACTTAATGAACTAACTTTTATACTTGTATACATATACAAATATATATAAGTAAAACTTAAACGACACTCGGACAAATAACTGATGCTTATAATCCCACATCTAAACAAGGAAAAGGAACCAAAGTGGGTTATTTGAAACCATTTGTTTATAACACAAAATCTTTGTGTTAGAGTTGTATTCCCCCCCCCCCCCCCCTTAAAATAGTAAAAACTATGAAAATACGGGGGCAAGAACACCTGTAGTGAGTGATTCGAGTGGAAGGTCGAGGTAGGATGGTAAGTGTCAAGTGATGTCTTGAACACAATGGATCATATTAAGCATATAATGATACGTATATGGATATAATAAGTGTATATAACAACTAATTATGATAGAAAACCACTCTAGGGACTATAAAACACTTGAATTGAAGTGTGACAATCACATGTGATTGCATTAAAGGGGTTTATGGTCACTTAAGGGAGTGTACGATCTTGATGTATACGGCCCATGATGTGTAAGACCATGATATGTATGACCATGGAGTGTACGGTTGTACACTCATTGAAGAAACATGCAAAAATGGGTGTTTGATCCTTGGGTAAACTGGTGTGACAATTGCACAACAAGAGGATGGACAAAACTATCATTTTGGAAGGTTTTGGAGGTGTGTATGGCCGTACACCCTTGATGATCTAGAGTTGGATGATGTTTCAAGGCTTTGAATCAAGTGTTTAACATGTCTAACTAGATGATAGAAGGAATACTCACACTTTCGAGGGTTTTTAGAGGGTCCACGGCCCAAGAACAAATGTGTGTTCTTGGTGTTCTTAGTGAAATGGATGAAGATTTGAAGATCTAACCAAAAGAGACGATTTCATGGATGAAAACATGGATCTTCACTCAATAAAGCCATGTATCAACAATTCAATGGAAGGAATACTTACATCTTTGAAGATTATGGCGTAGAACTTGATGATAGTTGAGAGAGAATTGGTTTTCTTGAGGTGAAAGTGTGAAAGAGTGTGAAGAAATGAAGGAAAATTATATATGTATATATATATATATATATATATATATATATATATATATATATATATATGGGTTCACGGCCACCTTGGGTGTACGACCGTACACTCATGTGTACGGTCGTGCACATGTGTACACCCGTACACTCCTCTAAATGGAGTGTTTGGCCCGAATGCAATACGATGAACTTAAGTTAACTCATCCCTAAACCCAAACCTTGAATGTACTAGACTTAGAACACTCAAACAGACCCTGAACAATGCTAAAAGATAGCAGAAACGAGTCTGACTGTGATTGAATTTGAAAGATTGTACAAGATAGAAATTTCGGGTTGTCACACTTTTCACTTAGAATAAACCATAATTTAGTCCTAACAATCCCCCCTTGGTTTATTGTTTTCTTTTCTTTTCAGTCTTCCTTGATCTTTGTCTTTCAGCTTTAATCTTGAGTAGTTGGACTTCCTTCTAAGAATTTGACTTTGAACGCTCATTGGGTGTAGAGGCTTCTTGTAAAGGTTCTTGAAAATCAGCACTTGTAGCTTTGAAACACTTCAGAGAAAATAATAGAGAGACCGATTCTTCTGGATCACTTTAGCAGGTTCATAGATTGTAGAAAATTGATTGAGGAGGCTTCAATTCAATCTGTCACACTAATTCAAGTACAGCTTCACCTTGTTTTTGGGGTTGAAAAATTGAATGTTGAAAAATAATCTTCACTTCTTGTTCCTTCGAATGAGTATTCTTTAACGATCATCGTTGCACCTTGAAAAGTAATCATGACTAAACAATTTATGTGGATCCTAGAGTCATAAAACCTTTCTCACCACAATTGTTCAAGGATGTAACCTTGGCTTAGAAAGAGACTACTCGTAGTATATGTGTGCGATTTGTTGAATATCGGAGAACTACTCATGACCTTTTTGATGTTAGCCCATGTATATCCTAGATCAAAGATCTCAATACAGTTTTTCAAGTTAACAAGTTAACTTGGCCCTTGGCGGGACGTTCAGCGATAATCGTGCCTTGCGAGGTGCATCACTCTGGTGCCATGACATCTATACAGTTTCAGACTTTCAATTCCTTAAATACGATAGTTCTTAGAAAGATACTGCCTAACTGACAATTTGTACAATTTCAATCCTTCAATTCTTTGTGAAAATAGAGTGAAGTGTAATAACCATCAACTCTTTTCCAAGTTTCTTCTCCTTGCTCAGAAAATTCCGATATAGTCTCCTTGAGTCTCTTCTTCTTTTTGAATTCGCTTTTAAAGACAAACGGAACTTTGAGATAAAAAATAAAAGTAAAAATAAACTTAGCACAAAATAAAAGTAACTAAGAAATAAAATTAAAATTAAAAATTCACTCATAATAAAATATTTTTGGATTTTTGATTTTTCTAAAAAATAAATAAAAACAAAAATAAACATATTTTTTTATTTTTAAATTTTATGATTTTTTTTATTCTCCCCCTAAATTTGTGCATAGAGGAAAAATATGAACAAACTTAACAAAAACAAAAAATAATAACTAAATTTAAAACATTTTTGGGATCAAAGTTGTCAAGCACTTCAATAGCGTTTATCAGCACACACCTGCATGTTTAGCTCTGGTCAATCACAAATATAGTGGTCCATTTAAACACAAAGGATATTGACAAGCTGGACAAATTATAAGTGACAAGACATTACAACTATATTCCTAAATAGACCATTTAGCTGACGATAACCAAGGATATGGTTGTCCACTTAAATTCAGAAACGAGATCTACAGACAACCTTTAGTTAATTCAATTTTAAGTGCACTAGAATGTGTTCTCCAGTTCATGACATACCCTAGCAATCAAGGAATTCGAAAGAGCTCTTTACTTTAGGTGAGTGCTCAATTATTTGAGATAGAAGATAGATATAGATATGCATATGTTGTATCCCAGGTCAGATCTCTTCCAATCATGCAGAGGGACAACATATGACTAACATAGATAGAGGGTTAGAGAGATAGAAAGGTGCATATGCTGTGTCCCAGGTCGGATCTTTCGATCACGCATAGGGGAAAACATATGACTAAAATAGATAAATAGAGAGAAGTTTAGAAATAAAGTGCATATGTTGCGTCCCAGGTCGAATCTTCCGATCACGCAAATCGGGCAACATATGATTGACAGGGAGGATAAGAAAGAAAAACAATTTCACACCGACATACTTTATCATAACCCCCCAGTCACCCTATCAATATTAGAATTATGGACATAAGTTCGTACGTCGAAGAAGTGTTGAGCCACAGTTCTAGATGATAAGTAACTTTAATGTATCTTGTAGGATCCATTGTTTATCTCACTGCTCAATCTATCCAATCGTTGTATAGTCAGACTAAAATTAACTATTTAATTCCAAATGAGTTAACAATGTCAAGTCCTTTCATTTTCAGCTATGTTTAGTCCTTTTGAATCCTTCGTGCCTACCAGCACATTGAATACAATGTCTAAACAATTTAGCTTCAGTGCATTACACGCATCTCATATTGTCTTTTAGCACTAAACGTCATATCACTTCCCAAATAACACCTACAAACAAAAAACTATAAGGACATATTTTTCTTATTTTTGATTCCCCCCCCCCCCCTTAATTTGTGCATGGTGAGAAAGAAAATAAAATAAATGCGCAAAAATAAAAAAATTATCTTCAAAACAAATCATTTTAGGAAAAAACATAAAAGTATCGAGAAGAAAACTCAAACCGTAATTCAGTAATTGAAGATGCATCCAGATGATCTGAGAACAACACGCAGATGCAACATGTTCAGCCTCAACTATATTTTAATTCCGGAACAAATTCAAAAATTCTTCAAATCGTTAAGTACAATTCCCATTTATGATCCTCTTCTTTCTTCCTTTCCGCAAAGGACACATACTCTCACTTAAAGTTCTGAATGTTGTGCAGTTGAGAGGTGCCTCCTATCATGTGATTGGAACAACCATTATCAACAAACCGAAGTCTGATGATATTCCTACATAGCTGCTCCGACACAGAGTGCGGGATTAGTTGCCTTTTGGAAACCATACCATTTTGAAGCTGGGTTGACCATTATCATCTACACAAGATACTCTCTCCCATGACATATCCTGTTTATCAGACACAGAATATGAAGAAAAGATAGAATCATTAGATGATTTGGGAGTGTGAACCTTTGGTACCCATCCATAGTCAGGTTTAACCTATTTCTTTTTTGATCAGATGGATGCCTCAACACATGCTTTAGAACTTGAAACTGAACGTCGAGATGACTTTAACCTAACCAATCTTTGTCTAATAGAACCATCTCTTGAATTTAGCTTCTTGTCAGACATTCCCTTTTTGTCCTTGGGAGTTTGATTCTTGCCCTTCTTGGCCTTTTTTGCATTCCAGTCACCATTGTGTGAATGTGACCTCGAAGGATTTCTTTTGGAGAATCTCCCTCTTGGCACATTCTGCCAACCTTGTGCATAGTAAGGAACATATAAACGATATGTGTAATTTCTGGCAATGTGACCGGGAGTCCCACAGTTAAAGCAAGTCTGTCTTTTCATATATATAAGATTGTAACTTGGTCCTTGTCCAAAAGAATTTTGTTTCAAGGAACTTCCACAAGCACAGGCACAAGAACATTTAACAAATTTTTTAACAGACTTTTGTGGTTTGGGTTGTTCCACGGTGGGAGTATCAGCATCACAAGATTTTGAATCATTATCAGCAGAACTATCATCTTTTTTATTCTACTCATGCTCATCCTACACTGGAATCTTATCTGCACGTGAAGTAGAGGCATTAGTATCGCTCACCTCAATATTCTCAGTTGGGCCAGATTGTTCAGTCTTAACTAAATTTGTTACTCGGGTTGGCCATACTGAGTAGATATCTCTACCTCATTGGTTTCAATGGGGTGGGGTATAGTTATCATTGAAGGGAGGTGGAACATTGTGATACCATAGACTCTTATTCTGATTATCTGTAAATTTTAATTGTTTTTCTATCATGAACACAACTACCTCACTTGACACGTCAAATTTCTTAAAGTTAAATTCAACATCTTTATATATAGCTTTTAATGCTTCAAGTTCAACCATTAATTCGACTTTTTTTACTTGAGCATAATCATAACGTACACACTTTGTGTTGTATTCTTCTTGAAGTTTTATAAAGTCATAGGTTTTGGCCTCTAATTGAATTTTTAAAGGTTTTTGGCCGTTCTGAGAGTGTATCCTTAATACCTAAGGTCCTCGTTGTCTCTACGTAATATATCAATCTGATCACGAAGAAGTTTAATTGTATCACTACATGCTTGAGTACAGGAAGTTTCATTGACCTCTTTTGTGATTGGTGAACTCATTATTCACCAAAAAGAGTAATTTACCAAAAATAGAACTCATTGTGAAACCAAGAAAAATGCCCTTTGATCTGAAACCTCGAAAGTCAAACATAAAAGTCAAAATTAAAAGTCAAAGGACAAACTTGAAAGTTAAAAGTCAAATTTGAAAGTCAAAAGTCAAACTTGAAAGTCAAAAGTAAAATTTGAAAGTCAAAAGTCAAACTTGAAAGTCAAAAGTCAAATTTGAAAGTCAAACTTTTTGTCCAAAAAAATAACCTTGACCGAAAAAGAAAATTGCTAGACCGAAAACGAAGGTTTTAGACCAAAAACGTGACTTTTAAGCGAAAATTAGATTTTTGGACCGAAATCGCGAGGCCTCTCAACCAATTCGAGAAGGCTCGCACTGAAATCACTTAAGTTGACCAAAAACAGCTTGACCGAGAAGTTTGACCGAAATCCTTCGCACCGAGAACCCGTGAGACCGAAAACTCCGAGGCTTCGGACTGAGAATGAGCAAGGTCGAGTACTTCAGACCGAGATCTTGCGAATCCGACCGCAAACGCTGCTGGCTCTGAGATTTGCTAGGGTTTTGACTGAATCTGAAGTTGGCCGCCGAAATCTCACAACTTTTGACCCAAAACTTGCCAAAAACACAAAATTTTCAACTTTTTAATGCCAAAATCGATCAAAGACTTAAAAATATGAAGAATAATGGCCAAAAATTCATCAAAAATAAATTAAAAACACCAAGAATCTCCAAGAAAAACTCTTAAAACTATCTTGCAATAACCCGATTGCTACTGATCATTGCCCTAATACCAATTGTAAGTCCCGAATTGTCCTACATATCAATCGGATTCACTTTGATGGTGCAAATCCCAATAAAAGTGTGTAATGCAAGATATGAGATGAATAAGAACACAAAATGAATCTTCAATGCACACAATATATTGATTAATTGTCCAGTACATAAGATTCCAATTACACACGGTTTTCTCTCTATTTCTCTCTAGATGTCGTTCTAAGCATATGGCAGCCCCCAAAAATGCCCCACGCACTTTACATGGCTCAAATGACACTATTTATACCTAGACCTAATAACCAGGACCAAGCCCAAAACCCAAACAAAACAATATTAAGCCTAACCGAAATCACATGTGATTTCGGTCCAAACAACACCAAAACAAGGTGTTTTCGGGCCTAGACCGAGAACTATAATAGCTTATGAAAAGCAAAGTATAAACCATAATTTATGACCTAATAGCTGTCCCATGTGAAAAGATGTTTAGAAAAAGACAAAAATATGTTTATGCGGTAAGAGATTGAACAGATGGTCATGAGTTCGGAGTATATGATTTTTAGAGATGTTTGGATATTTATTTCGGATTGTACAAGTTATTTTAGCTATGATACAATGCTTAGATAAATGTATTTTCTGAGATGAAAAGGTGTTATGGAGTTGTTTTTCCGAGATGAAATTACTTTTAGTGTGTTTGGGTACTAAAACTCTGAGATTACAAGTTATTTTTGTTGTTGGTACAAGCCTTTTAAGCTCCGTATGCATGTGTGTATCCGAGACCGCCAGCTATACTTTATTTGGGTAGTTCTCTTGCATACGGTTTATTAGCTGAAATTGGAATTTACGTGTGGGACTAATTTTCTATAACAAGAAAGTCAAATGCACATTGGAGACGTACAAGAAAGATTGGAGAACATAACTGATTATGATGACATGTGTAGCCCACACACCATACAGATTTCGACACATCACCTATCTTTCGGGCACCACATGCACTTGATGTTGAGTATTCAAAGACGAAAACAGTCGCATGCCTCTGCCATATGTCTCACTCGGTGCACGTGCCAGTCCAAATGTGAAAGCATCTTTTGCCGCCCAAAACTCCTCTCCAATCCATAGATGACACATCAACAAAAGCCGGACCCACCTCCATGGTGACTTGTCTCCTTCACGTTCCCAGGGTAAGGCTGCCTCAAATCAGTTAGTGCCAAATCAGCAACATTTGGTCCCACATGTGTCGTTGCTCACTCTTTTGTCCAACCAACTCTCACATGAATTAATGATGCAACACTCTCGAAGACTCCATTCAGCCTTTAATACGTTATCTTCCTGACAAGATATGCAGAGGAGAAAGAAGGTCAGCTAACTAAATGCATTTTCCTCTTTTGTCGGTTAATGAATTCCCACACGAACATGTGACGAACTTTGAGACTTGAATAATTCACGAGACTCGCTAATGACCCTACCATCAGTCAATCTTATGTTGACTGACCAATGAGAACCACCGGTCCCACCCACCTTCAATCCCTTTTGTCCACATGTTATGAGATGACCCACCGTTTTTCACTTATACTTCGAAACCAATATGGATCCATATTGTGAATCCTCATTCATTTCAGACCCTCCCATTTTGACCCTTTTAGTTTTGGAGCCCACCCTTACATTTCGAACCTTCTTTTTACCCATCTCGGACCAATGCATAATTTGAATCCATATTTTGATCCATACTCCGAGACAATCCAAACCCACTTCCAAGACTTAACCCATTTTTAGAAGTGAATCCATTTTCACCCATTTCTTTTTAAGTTTTTCTATTATAACCAATTTATTCCTTGTTTTTATTTAAAATCAATTCTTTTTTATTTAGCACCAATTATTTTTTTACCAATTTTTTTAACACCAATTTTAGCCCTATGGTTCAAGGCTTCATTCTTGTTGTTGATTATGAATGAAGACACAGTTGATTCAGAGATTATTATTTGTGTCTCACCTCTACCGAGCAACTCGCATTTTCCACGTCACATTTATGTGCTTCATGTCACACCCCCAAACCAAGGATGGCAGAAACATCCGGGGGTGGAGGACTTCATGTGTAGTATCATAACAACAAGTATCATAGTGATCAAAGTACAAACAAGCAACATAAATATAATTGAAAAAGTTACATCATAGTATAAGTTTACATGTTTCTAAATCAATTAGATTATGTTGACAAAAATACAATGTTGGACGTCTTAGCGTTCCATCCTCAAAAGCGGTCGATTACCTGTTTTACGGATTTCCTGAGAATACAAGTAATTTTGAAAGAGCGTCAACAATTAAGTTGGTGAGTTCATAAGCTTTTGAAGGTGATGTTAAAATCCTTTTCTTTGTAAAAATGATTTTTGTTCAAGAAAAATCCAATATTTCCCTTATAAAATGCATTGTAGTCTTAAAAGTCAAGACCGAAATGTACAAGTATTTTTCCATACTTAAAGTAATTTATGCAAGTTTAAATTGACATAAACTCGTTTAATTTAGAAGTAAAACCCGTAAATCTTATGTTTTGTTAATACCCCATGTGAGTTATTATAACCATACTATGACTCAGACGGCCTCGTAATACGGCGTTCTTTAGGAGTCGCAAGTTAAATGACACTTGTCACCCCATACCTGTCGGTCTAGGTATTGCATGCAGCTCAGGTGTGGGTTTGTCAGACCCAATATAGATCTATACACAACTATCACGCTCTCTCTACAAGAGACTCTGGTTACAATTTACATGACTTTTTACTTTGTTACTTTGAAGGTAACATGAAGCGAATGTCTCACAAATTTATTCATTAACAGATTTACATGAACTGAACTGAAAACCCCTTCGTAATGAGTTTGAATGGTAAATGAAACATAAACTATACCTATTATAGTTTAACATAATTGTTTGTAATGTATATGAAACATAAACTATACTTACCATAGTTTATCGTAAGTGTTTGTAGTGTATATGAAACATACACTATACTTACCATAGTTTATCATAAGTGTTTGTAATGTAAAAGAACATTTTTCTATGTAAGTCGAATGTATAGCAAAAACATAACTATGTTTATCATGTCTTGTCTTGTACTACTGGTAATGATGGAGGATTCTTATAAATTAGTGAGTATTTTCTGTTATATAATTTTACCACAACAAGAAACACATGTAAAATATGAAACCCTCAAAGATTAACACTTTGCTCAACATGTTACAAAGTGTGATGAAAGTTATAAGATGTTGATTTGTTTTTAAAATTTCTGTAATGCCTTAGAAAAATCACAGAAAACTCATACAAAGTCAAAAACTAAATCCGTAAACTCTGAGAGCTTAGAAAATGTGTCTAGTTTGTCCATAAATTGTATTATGATTTTTAAAAGTCTCTAACTGGTGTGAAACATTCATATTCACTGACTGGTCCGAATTCGTAGCTACAGTGATAGGCAGTTTTGTAAAAATCACCATAAACATCATATGGACATGTGCAAGTAGTCATTTTAAAGGTATAAACATGAACTATTTTCACCTAATACAGTTTTGAAAACTAAAAATTTTAAGATGTCTAAAACAGTTCGTTAATGAACATTAACTTTTCTGTTGAAAGCTGATGTTTGAGTTTAGTTAAGTTGTTGGTGTTTTTACTTGTATTCCCCCCCCCCCTTAAAACTTGAAGAAAACATGAAAATGTGGGGGTATGAACTCACCTTGTGTGGTTTCAGTGAATGGATGATGAAGAAAGGAAGTGTTCAACTCAAGAACACTTTAGATGATGCTTGAAGATTCGAAGATCTAACACAAATATGATGATGTTTGTGTAAGATATCCATGATTCAAGTACAAAGAAAGAGAAATAATCACATGGGGAGTGATATTACTTACTAGGAGTAGATGAAGAACTTGTGACCAGCCTTGAATTTTCGAGATTAGAGAGGGATAGTGAGAGAGAACGAGTTTTTGCTTCTTGGTGGAGGGTGAGTGAAATGGGATGAGAGATAAGGATTTCTAGCTTTTGTTCAAGAGTATGGCTGGAAAAATGGTGGGAAAAAGGACGATAGACATGACCAGGTAAGGTGGAGTGGCTAAAGCTGGTCATGGAGTGGGTATGGGAGGTTGCTTGTGTCCTTGCCCAAAGGATAAGTCAACACTCCACCTAAATATCCCACCCACTATTCTTGGATGATTTTTATAATCAAAACGTGATTAAATTGTGAAATATGTGGTCTTATATGATGAAATTTAAGTTTGGGTGAAAATCCCGCGTTAAAATCATGAAAAACGGGCTAAAAACGAAGTCGTGGTCGAAAACCAGGTGAAAGGGACGAGGCTACGAAGTTGCTCGGATAAGGGCCGAAGGTTCGGTCCCTTTTGTCATGGATCGAAGGTGGGTAGGAGCAAAATGGCTCAAAGCCGAGTAGAAGCGAAATAGCCCGAAGGCGAAATGGGCCGAAAGGAAGGTTCAGGTTCGGTCCTCAGCAGTTCGGTTCCAAGAGGCTTCAGTTCCAAGAGGTTTCAGGCCCGAGAGGCTTCGCCCCTTAAGGGAAGGTTTTGGTTCCTTAAGGCTATTTTACTAATAATTTCCTTGTTTTACGTGGTTTTTGACCCGGTTATGGGACGGGACGACCCGAATGATTACAAAAATTAAAGGAGAGATTTGGGAAAGATTAGGATTGATAAAAAAAGATTACTAGAGACTTTGTTTGTGACCTTTTTGAGTGTTTAGCTTCGCAACGCAAGGTCCGTAAACCCCGTTAAGCCATGATTAAGAGTCCTACACACCTCCGAAGGGTATGAAATAGTGTTTTATCGTTTTGCTACATCACTTACCCCGATTAGGGTTTAAGGATTTAAATCATACGAACATTCCAAGTGGTGACTTCTTACTAAATTAGAGAATTGTATAGTAATTACATAACGTGAACTCTAGTATACAAGGTTAGTTGAGTTGACCGGTTTGATTTGTTGACTTTATTTGACTTTGACTTGACTAGAATTTGGCGGTTGTCACACTTCAGAGATTCGGATCCATAGATTTTCCGAAGTTTGGATCTTTTCCAAGGTTTGCATTTTTACTCCCTTCAGATTCTTTATATGTGGTCTCGGACCATCATTTGGGAGTTCAGGTTTGCATCTCGGTTTTCGGCATTACTTTGGTTCAACATTATGGTTTTCAGCAGTGTGTTTATCATACATATTATACAATGTTTCTTTAGTTCAGCAATACATCACTAAGTCTACCTATAACCGAGAATAATATCTCGTTTTTACGGGTATATGCTCATGTCAATAGGGAGCGTGCGATGCTCCATCATATCCGACATATTTTCTTGCCTGGTTTCATGATTATTTTTGATCTTTATTGCATTGTCGATCAAAAATAGGGGGAGAATCATAAGCATCCATTCCGGTTTATTATTGGAGTTTTGAGTTAAACACATTTGAAGACGGAGATTGATTTAGTAGTGTGATGTGACATTGATTTTTGATCTTCACATATCGAATTTTTGGCATTACTAGATGTTCTTCGGATTATGATTATTTATCTTAAGACTCTACATTTCGGGATGCCTCATTTGTATTAGTATTCGGATCAAATCTTATGATTTCTCGAGTTTGGATTTGCGATATTTTGAAGACGAAGATTGTTTTGGCGATGTGGCGTGACACTTATTTTCGATCTTCCGATCAAAATTTTGGCATTCCTAGACAATGTCTTCAGACTCACATTATTTATTATTCAGACTTTATTTTTGGATGCTTCACATTTTCAGCAGGTTATTCTTAAGAGATTATTTGGTGCATTATCATTCGATTTTGGAATTTTGAAGACATTGTGTGATTCGACATTGTGATCTTCGGTTCAACAGTCGAGGGGGAGACTGTGAACATGATTGGTTTTTAGGGACTCATCACATTCAAAGATTGGGATTTCATACTTTTATTTAGAGATCGGGGTTTCTATGTTTGTTCTTTGATGCTAGATATTTCATTGCTAGATTCCGACATCACAACAACTTCAGCTTTTCCGAGACACTTCAGTACCAGACCTACCAGACCTGCCCGTCGGATATTTTGCCTTTTATCACTACTTTACTCTCACCATTTCCGATCACTTAGGGGGAGATTGTTAAAGCATAAAAATGCTCTACAATGTTGAGTGTTTATTAGGTTAGAATATTCCCTTGTATGAAAAGCATATTCCCTCCACTAGCATATAAAGTGGAGGTAATGGTCATTTTATTATAAGAGTGCACTATGTAGACTTTATAGTTTAGAGAGAGTGTGGTGTGATCTCCACCACCAAGGGAGAGTTATCTCTCCCAAACCATGAGTGTTATTGTAATATTTTGTATCTCTCTATCTATTCACTATAGTTTTACTCACATATCTTGTTCATCATGTTCATACACGATTATCTTCTTGGTAATATCTTCCACACCGATCCAATCGATAAAATGGGAACCTACAGGGGTGGGCATACCAATGAAGATCCCAAACGGCATCTCTTGAAAAAATTCAATTCGCGTACTATTTAGTTTTGGAATGAACTTCCTCAACACAGTCCCTGCCACCCCTTTAAAAGTTAATTTTGCAGGCCATCCATGCATAGATAACACATATATGGCAATATTTAAAAAAATAAATAAGACTGAAAATCCCTTCTTCCTAAAGATAACAAATATTTTCTTATAAATTTTATAACTATTTCGCATTTTAAAGGAGTAACTCAAAATCGAAAATATAAATAAATAATACCGAATTCTGCATATAAAACTTTTTTTTAAGAATTCCGCAGAGATGAACGTCGATCCACAGAAGGCTCCTCTGAATATCTGTTCTTCAGCCATACACCTCTGCGGATCTGTTCTTCAGAAGAAAAAAGACTTTCATGGCACATACACCCTAACAAACTATAAGTAATTCAGAAATCGGGAAATTACGGTTTCATACAATTCTAAAAGGAGGAAAAAAAACTTACATGTGTTCCATAGCCATCGAATAACACGTCCGAGTGTAGTTGTTCCACAATTCGCGATCGATGTACCATCGGAATGATCGATTCAATGTGTTCGATTCACCTCCTTCCTCTTTCTACAACAAGCTTCTGTAGTTATGGTATTAGGAATGGATTTGTTTTGACAATTTTCTGATTTTACCCCTTATTCGAACGATCTGCTGTGAATATTAGCGATCCGTAGAGGTTTAAATGGATCCGCAGAGCCACCTCTGCGGAACCATGATACCCACCATAATTTTTGTCTTTTAGTGATGCCACGTCATTTCATCGGTACTATTTATCTTTCCGCAGAGGGTTAAAGGGATCCGGAGAGCCCCCTATGGAGATCTCGTGGTCATTTTCCAATACTCACATTTTCATGGTTAAATGCTTAAAACACCCCCTCAATTTTGGTTAGTTCATAAATTTTCTCTAGCTGAATTCTACTTTGGATTATCAATAACATCTAAAACAAGGTTTACAACACATAATCATCTCCTCTTATAATGTAATTTGTTGTTTTAAATCAATAATTATGGATCCATGGTGTTAAATGATGTCAACGTTTTTTTAACTACTTCTATTTTGTGTTTCGGATCATCATATTCTAACAAGGTTTGCATTCATTGGTAAGCACCTCGTGTGTTTCCCCTCCAAGCTCCATATCATGTACTGGTTTTTCTTCTCATCAGAGATACACCACATGTATTTGGATTTTTGTGCAAGTCATTGACTCGGTAAAAGCTCCACTCGAGATCGTTTTTTAACGAGCCTGACCCGAGCTCGAGCCTAATTTTAGGCTTGTTTATTAAACAAGCTCGGGCTCGAGCCTACGTAACAAAGATCGACTAGGCTCGCGAGCCTAAACGAGCCTATATATATATATATATATATATATATATATATATATATATATATATATATATATATATATATATATATATAGATATATTAGAATACAAAATTGGAAAATTAGGGAATTAGGTTTTGGCCATTAAGGAAAGTTTCATTCACGTTTGACGTTTTCATATCCAAGAGACCAAGAAGACGAACAACATTAAAAAGGCACTTGCTTATATGCAAGCCACATAAAGATTATGAAGAAAAGAAAATTTTATTGAATTTTCCACCTATTAGGTCTGATGTGGATGTGGGACATGAGAAGCTCTCTTCATTGATCAGGCCGGATGCAAAGTATGATAGTAACAAAATGAGAAAAGCAATAGCTACTTGAGAGTTGGGTACCGAGATTCAAAATGAAGTTAGTAGAATTTAGTTTCCCAACCATATACTCTAATGTTGAAAAGAACATTGAAGAAGTGAAGAAAGCACTTTATGAAATGTACGAGGAGTATTTGGAAATACATGATGCATCAGTCCGAGAAACTGCAACACCTGCAAATGGATGTGGAGAAAATGATGTTTCAAAAAGAACATCACTCGGGTCAGGATGGGAGGCTTTTGGGGAGTTTATAAAAAATACAGATTTGGAGAGACCAAAAAAGTCAGAATTAGATATGTATTTGGAAGAAGGTGTTTATAGGAACCAGGGACAAAAAGGAATGGATTCATTAAGGCTTTGGAGTGGTGGAATGTTCATAAACTAAAGTACCGTGTTTTATCAAAGATAGCTATGGATGTGCTTGCGATCCCGATTTCTACCGTTGCATCTGAGGCAACATTTAGTGCTGGGGGTAGAGTAATTGATCCATACCGATCTTCATTGGCACCACACACTGTTGAAAAGTTGATTTGTGGAGGAGATTGGATTAGACATCGTTATGGAATCAAGAAAAAATTGAAGGTACATTTGATAAACTTTTAACACATGAACTAACATTTGATTATTTAAATTTATTAATATTTGATCGTGTTGGTGGGTTCTTTTTACAGAAGGAGGAAATGACCATTGAGGTTTTATTACCTACAGGGACAAGTAATACTTAAAGGTGTAAGCCATTTTAATCTACTTGTAATCTCGTTGGTTTAATTACATTATATTGCACATCTCATAAAATGTTTTAATTTGTAGATTTTGTTGGATTGAATTTGTTCCAAGGAAGATTGGCTTTTGAGTTTTGATAATATGTTATGTTAACATTTAATCGTTTTTATAGTATTTTGTAATTTGAACTTCCATAATAGGAAGACTTTCTTTTGGATTTAATTATAGTTTAGGTTTGTTTGTTGGAGTTTAAAACTTGTGTAATTTGAAGATTTTATTTATGCATCTTGGTTGAAATTTAAGTAGTTTTCACCTTGCTGAAAATTAAGTAAATTTGTAGTTTTATTTTTTCTTTTCTGAAATTCATTTTGTAAACGAGCCAAGCTTAAGCTCGTTTAGGCTAAGTTAGAAAAAACGATTCGTGCCTGAGCCTATGTATTACTTCACGAGCCGATCTCAAGCTCTTTATTTGGGGCTCGAAATGAGCCGAGCTCGAGCTCGAGCCATACAAATTTGAAGCGAGCCGAGCTCGAGCTTGGTCAGGCTTGGGCTCGGCTCAACTCGTTTTCACCCCTACTCATATGGCTCTTCTCATATTGGCCATGTAAAACAAAAGCAACAATAAGTTGTTACATGTACCAACAACATTAAATTCTGCAAAGAAATTCGATAAACATTACAAATAAAGTGCATTTTCATACCCATAAACATCAAATTCAGACATTGTAACTTGGTCGATTTCAAAGTATTTTTCCTTATAAAAATTAAAATATGATTTTTTTAGGCTACACCAAATCACATATACATATCTTCCGATCAAATAAATTATTACAAAAAAATGTTATTAACAAAAATATAATACTAGTTTCATAATTTGCTAAAGGTTAACACTAATAAATAATAATGAACTTTCACAAATCTTGCGTTTTGGTCACTACATCCAACTAACAAATGAAATTCAGTTTAGAGGCTTGATTCAAGAAGTGCATCCATGACTTTTTGTAGTTGAATTTTAGGAAATTTTAAGACCTACTGAGATATATGAGAATGGTCTGTGAGGCTACAGTTGGTTTCTCTAGGGCAATACAAATTCAAAATCGTTAGCACATATCTTTGCTACCTGCTTCAATTATCAAATTTAGATCAAACTTGTCAAAATCAAATTAAAAAAAAAAAAAAAAAAAACAAATGTATAACCTAACAATCAAACAACATATTTTTCGTTGAAATAAATATCATAAATCTACAATTTACACTTTATATATTATTCTTAAATTATATATTACCTTTTCAGCTTTAATGGTCGCTCACACCTCTTTCTGCCTTATTGTTGTGACATGCATCTATATCTAAAAAAAAGAACTATAAAGAAGAATGTTAATAGAGTGGTACTTCATTGAAAACATAGCAAAATTCTTCATAAGGCCGCTAGGATTCTTCTATAGACTGCTAGAAGGTCTAGATAGTGTAACGTCCCAAAAATACGAGCAAAAAATTTCATTTTTAAAAACATGTACTTAGCAAAACATTTAGAAATAAATCATTAAACGATCATTTCATTTCACAAAAGATGTTGCATAACGGAAAACATTGTCATAATCATAAAAGTGTCAAAGTATAATTTCCCAGGAAGATATCCTAATGCGGAATACAAGCAGGTGTGTGATGTACCGCTACCGTGCCAGCTCTTTCCCCTTCAAAGAAGAGGTACCTGAAACCAAAACTGAAAACTGTAAGCACGAAGCTTAGTGAGTTCCCCCAATATACCACATAACATACAATCACATATCATACATACTGTCGGGTAATTCTGGGGTGCCCGACCTAGCCGGTACGACCATTCTGGGGTGCCGACCTACCCGCGTCAAACCATTCTGGGGTGCTGACCTACCCGTGTCAAGCCATTCTGGGGCGCTGACCTACCCATGTCAAGCCATTCTGGGGTGCTGACCTACCCGTCGGTCCTAACAACCGACCCTCGGGGACTATTCCCCTCCTAATACCACTATCACATATAATATATCATGCTAGCATATAACATATCTTCACATACTGTCAGACATATCCGGGGTGTCTGACCTACCCTTCGGTCCTAACAACCAAACTCTACTACTATCACATATAACATATAATGCTAGCATATAACGTATCAGGTAGTAGCAAACCTAGATGACATCACAAAGACAATCATCTAACATACAACTCCTACTGGTGGGCCGGCATTGTGGCCGTAGACCCACCGCTACTGGGAGGTAACTCACCTCGAAATAGCTGCTGATTGGTGTGGAAATTGATTGTCTGCTGCTGCTGCCGCTCCAAAAATCCTCCGGCTATAATTCCCACAAAATACTCATTCAAATATTGCTAACCGCCTTCAGGGTAAATTGACCATTTACCCTTAACAAATAAAAAGTCAAGTCACGGTCAACTGCCAGTTGACCAGACTCGCCGAGTTGGCTTGCCAACTCGCCGAGTCCCTTTCCCTTAGTCTGACCATAAATCCGTCTCTACTCGTCGAGTTAAGCATTGACTCGACGAGTTTTCCTTCTATACCCAAGGCCAATAGTCCCTCATCCTACTCGCCGAGTTGTATGAAAAACTCGCCGAGTTCATCTTCATCCGAAGAACACTCTAAGTTGTGACTTGCCGAGTTGTTCTTGAGACAAGAAGATTGTCTTGAACTCGCCGAGTCATGGCATTGACTCGCCGAGTGACTTCATGAGTGAGTCTAGCTCCCGACCCACTGAGTCATACCCAATGACTCATTACTCCCAACCCACAAAAGCAAAAAGGGGGAAACTCGGGGACTCTCGACTCGACTCGCCGAGTCAGATGAACGACTCGCCGAGTCGGCCTCATGCAAAAACTATAAACGCGATTCTGCTTGGATCCAGCTCATGCCATTCATAGATCTGGATTTCTAGGACATGAATAACACGTAAAGTTTCCAACTTTACGTGTAAATAATCACCAATAAAGGTTTTAGGGCTCAAAATGCACCAAAAGAGTATATCTAGGGCTTTCATGCAATATGGATCCATAAAGACAGTAGATATAAGCTCCTGGAGCTCAATCACACCTGGATCTAAAGGCTAACAACTTATTACAACCCATAAAGCACAACAAGCTTGGGGGAAAGGCTCAAGAAGGACTTCTATGGAGCTAAAAGGGACTATAAGCATGAAAACAGAGGGAAATCGAGTTATACCTTAAGGAACACACTGAGATAGCTCAAAGATGCCTGTCCTCCTCCTCTTCTTCTTGATCTACTCTCCTTACCACTCCAAAACTTCAAGAAAACACACCAAATATTTCAAACTCACAAGGAACAAGACTTGAACGAAGTATAGGGCTCTGAGGGTGAATGGGGGCGAGCTTGGGGGCCGAATGAGGGGTTTAAATAGGGTGCAAACCCTTGAAATTTAGGGTTTCATCAGACAGCGGTGACTCGCCGAGTCTAGAATATGGACTCGCCGAGTCGCCAACTTAAACGTGTTCCGAATCCCGTCTCTACTCGGCGAGTCGGACCTGCAACTCGCCGAGTCCAAGGCTAAAAATGAAAAACACTAAGATAAATTTTACGTACCAGAAACTAGGTGCTACAAATCTCCCCCACTTATTTTAGACTTCGTCCTCGAAGTCTGCTGCTCGATCCTAAAACAGCTCGAGGTAATGCTCCATCATTTCTTCCACCGGCTCCCAAGTCCACTCGGACCCCTTTCGGTGCTGCCACTGCACCGTCACTAACTCCACCCTCTTGTTCCTTAGATCCTTCGACTTCCGGTCGAGGATTGCGACTGGGCGCTCAATGTAATTCAGGCTGTCATCATCCTATATATCCTCTAACGGCACCACCGCTGAATCATCCACGAGACACTTCCGCAGCTGGGAGACATGGAAGGTGCTATGGATCTAGCTGAGCTCGGCTGGCAGATCCAGCCTATATGCCACCTTGCCCACCTGGGCTACAACCCTGAATGGTCCAATGTATCTCGGCCCCAACTTGTCACGCTTCCTGAATCGGATGACGCCTTTCCAAGGCGACACCTTTAGGAGAACCATATCCCCGACCTGGAACTCCAGGTCTGATCGATGCTTGTCGGCATAACTTTTCTGCCGACTCTGTGCAGTCTGAAGCCTGCTTCGAACCTGCTGGATTCTCTTGGTCGTCTTGAGCACCACCTCGGTGCTCCCCATGACCCTCTGGCCAACTTCACCCCAGCATATCGGGGTCCTGCACCTCCGACCGTACAACATCTCAAATGGAGGACGGTCAATACTCGCATGGTAGCTGTTGTTGTACGAGAACTCAGCCAAGGGAAGATAGGTATCCCAGCCACCACCGAAGTCTAGCACGCAAGCACGCAACATATCCTCCAAAGTCTGGATGGTCCGCTCACTCTGACCATCTGTCTGCAGGTGAAAGGCGGTGCTAAAGTGCAGACGAGTGTCCAACTCATCATGAAACTTCTTCCAAAACCTGGAAGTGAACCGCACATCTCGATATGATATCACTGACACTGGCACCCCGTGCCGTGCCACTATCTCCCTGATGTAGATATCGGCCAACTTTTCGGCCGAGATGCTTTCCTGAATCGGAATAAAATGGGCGCTCTTGGTCAATCGATCCACGATGACCCAAATCGAATCTACTCCTCGCGCCGTCCGGGGAAGCTTTGTGATAAAATCCATCGTAATATCCTCCCATTTCTATAACGGGATGTCCAACGGCTGCATCTTGCCGTGCGGTCTCTGATGCTCGGCCTTGACCTTTCTGCAGGTCAAACACCGCTCGACGTACCACGCCACGTACCGCTTCATGCAGGGCGCACGCCTCCATGATATGGCACCCACACCCTACGGTGTAGCGTCAATAACCCCCGGCTATCATAATCGAAGGAGGTGACTTGACCTACTATTCGCTCACTCTTCTGATGTTCCTCCTTCATAGCCTCCTGTTGAGCCTCCCAAATCTGCTCCAACAGGGGAGTCACCACAGTCATCCTCATGCAAATATCCCTGATCGGCGCCGCCTTGCGGCTAAGCGCATCGGCCACTACATTGGCCTTCCCTGGGTGGTAAAGGATCTCGCAATCATAATCCTTCACCACGTCCAACCACCGACGCTGCCTCATGTTCAGATTCGGCTGATCCATGAGGTACCTCAAACACTTGTGGTCCGTGTAAATGGTACATCGAACCCCGTAGAGGTAATGCCGCCAAATCTTGAGGGCGAAAACCACCGCCCCCAACTCCAAATCATGCGTCGGGTAGTTCGCCTCGTGAGGCTTCAGCTGCCTTGAGGCATAAGCAATGGCATGCCCCCTCTGCATCAATAATGCGCCTAGGCCTGAGATCGACGCATCACAATATACCACAAAATCCTCCACGCCCTCGGGCAGGGCTAAGATCGGCGCCTCGCACAATCTCTTCCTCAGAATCTCGAACACTGCCTGCTGCTCAGGCCCCCAACGAAAGACCACGGCTTTCCTAGTCAACCGTGTCAGGGGTACGGCTATCTTGGAGAAATCCCGAATGAATCTTCGATAGTAGCCTGCCAATCCTAGGAAACTCCGAATCTCGGATGGAGACTTCGGAACCTCCCACCTCATCACGGCCTCTACCTTGGCCGGCTCTACTGAAATCCCGTTTTGGTTGACAAGGTGCATAAGAAACTACACCTCGCGTAACCAAAACTCACATTTAGAGAACTTGGCGTACAAGCTCTCCCTCCTCAGGGTCTCCAAAACCTCCCTCAGATGCTCCTCATGTTCCTCCTGTGTCTTGGAATAAACCAAGATGTCATCAATGAAAACTATCACAGACCGATCCAACATCGGTCTACACACGCGGTTCATGAGGTCCATGAACGCGGTAGGAGCATTGGTGAGCCCGAACGGCATCACCACGAACTCATAATGGCCATAGTGTGTCCCAAACGCGGTCTTCTGCACGTCCTCTTCTCTGACCCTCATCTGATGATAACCCGAACGCAAATCGATCTTGGAGAACCAAGATGCTCCCTGAAGCTGATCAAAGAGGTCATCAATCCTCGGGAGTGGGTAACGGTTCTTCACCGTTACCGTATTTAGCTCCTGGTAATCTATACACATCCGATGCGACCCGTCCTTCTTCTTCACAAACAGGATCGGGGCTCCCTAGGGTGAACTGCTCGGTCGAATAAATCCCTTGTCTAGCAGCTCCTGCAGCTGCGCAGACAACTCCTGCATCTCGGGAGGAGCCAACTGATAGGGTGCCTTGGCTATTGGAGCCGCACCAGGAACTAGATCGATCCTGAACTCCACCTGAAGCTCCGGAGGTATTCCAGGAAGCTCCTCCGGGAACACATCAGCGTAGTCTCGCACCACTGGAACCTCGCTCGCCGCCACTTTACCCGCCTCCTGGGTATCCATAACATACGCGACGTATCCTGCGCAACCCTACTGAAGGTAGCGCCTAGCTCTCGCTGCTGAACATACTGCAAGTCCGTGTTGTGGCCTCTCGCCGTGAATCACCAACTCTCCCCCACTTGGGGTCCTGATCCGCACTAGCTGCTGTGCGCAATCTATCACCGCTCCATTAGGGCTCAACTAATCCATGCCTATAATCACCTTGTTCCCCCGCAACAGGATGGGAACCAAATCCACCAAATAGCGCTCCCAAAATAACCTCAGAACACAATCCCTGAACACTGCTGATGCTCGCACCGATCGATCATCGGCTATCTCTACCTCTAAAGGGCAATCCAACATACTCGAAGACTCAGTAAACCTCTTGCTAAGCGCAAGGGAGACAAATGACCGTGTGCCCCCCGAGTCAAACAACACCTGGATAGGAATATCGTTCACATGGAACGATCCCGTCACCACATCGGGTGTTGCGCGTGCCTCCTCTGCCGTCAGCTGGAATGCCCGGCTCCTCACCACTGGAGTCTCTGCCTTACCCTGCCAGCCTTCTATAATCCGCAGGGTAGCTGGAGCCGGTGCCCTAATCGGCACTGATGCTGTCAACTGGGGGCAATTGGCCTTCTTGTGGCCCCTCTGGTTGCAGTGAAAGCACAGCAACTCCGATGTCTGAATCACAGGTGCAGGGGCGGTACAATCCCTGCTGATATGCCCCAACTTGCCGCACTTATAGCATCCTGACATCCCAGCCTACATGCCCCCTCATGAGGCCTGCCGCATTTCCTGCAGCGGCTCGGTCCTGACTGGCCTTTCGGCCTACCATCGGATCCCTTGGGCTTCTTCCCCGAAGCCCCTCCTGTCTGCCCCTCCTCTGACTTCATCTTCCTGACGTGCTCCAGGTCTATCTCCCTCTCCCTCGCCCCGGCAATCATAGAGTCCAGGGTAGGGCAAGCTGAAAAACTGACATGCTCCCGAATGTTAGCTCGTAACATATCATGATAGCGGGTCCTCCTCATATCCTTGTCACCCGCGTACCGGGGCACCAGCAACGCCCTCTCCCGGAACTTGGCGGTGATCTCCGCCACAGTCTCCGTCGTCTGTCTCATAACTAGGAACTCACTGGCGAGCTGCTGAACCTCGACAGCTGGCGCAAACTCTGCTCTGAACCTGGTCATGAAGTCCGACCAGGTCATATCCTCGACAGCCGAGGCTCCCAACAAGTCACCGACGGACTCCCACCAATCCCTAGCTCGATCTCTCAAACATCCTACTGCAAATCTCACCTTTGACCCCTCAGGGCAAAAGCTGTTGGATTAGTGTCTAAGTCCATAACTATTTTGGTATGTACTTGACCCGATGGTGCATGGTCCTTTTGGGTTGCCTTCACCAAAGCAACTTGACTGGAGAAATAATAGAGAGAGAGGTTATTATGATTTATTAATATGTTATAAGAATAATATATTAAAGGAGAAATCATATTTGTTTAATTAATATTGGTCAATAATTAATTAAGAATTAATTTTGTGATCAAATGTAATTAATTAAACTAGAGGGGCTGAATTGTAATTATGTGATAGTTACAAAATAGGGTAAGGATTATCTAAGGATAGGTTGGACGAATTTGAGGTGATAAGGCCTTAGAATTCGACCATGATAAGGATTCAAGGCTTATCTTATGGGTTGCTTGGTGGGCAAGCAACTAGATAAGGATAAGGACTGAAACCCTATCTCTACACCTATATATAAACACCCCTTTGGCTCATAATTCATCCAGACCTTCCCAAGGCATCTTAGGGACGAATTCTTATACCTCTCCTCTCTCTTTATACCTTCTCCATTTGCTCTTGGTGTTTGTAAGCCATTAGAGGAGTGACACTTGTGACTCTAAGCCTTCCAAAGTCAATTCAAGGAGGAATTGAGATTGTTATTGCTACATAACAATCAAGGTAATATCATAAACCTAATTATATGTTAATATCGAATTCCATATGCTAGAATTAGGGTTTATAGTCTTGGATAACAATCATGTACAATAGAGAAACCTAGATCCAAGAATTAGGGTTTGTATGAGCACATAGGATGTTCTTAGGACCAAAACCCATCAGTGGTATCAGAGCCTAGACTGGTTTCTATTGTATTGATGCTTGATATGTATAAAAAAAATTCAATTGTATGAACTTGACATATTAGGGTTTATGGCCAATAAACCCTAGGTGGCTAGGATTTTCGAGATTAGGGTTTGCAAACCCTAATTTGCAAGAGTTCGAATAAGATCTTCAAATCCTTTCCTTAAACCCTTAAATTTCGAAATCTAGGGTTTGTTTTAATCCCTTGATTTTCGAAATTTGGCCTCCTCCCCAAGATAAGATCCTAAATTTTAGGGATTTGGATTATCCCATATCTTGTAATTATCCTCTAATTGTTATGTATGGTAATTAAAGATTTTGCATTATCCTATCCTTAAATTTCGAAATCTATAGAGATAATTAAGGGATTAGGATATCTTAAATGTATAAATGGTAATTATCCTCATGATTTAGATAATCCCTTATGATTTAATAATTAAATTAATAGTCTAATTCAAGATAATTATTAAATCAAGAGTTTTAATATTTATTTTTTAATTTAAATGTCATAAATTCGAAATTTTTAAGATAGATTAAAACTAAATTGTTTTGAAAAGTTTCAAAACTTGCCCTCAAGTTTTGGAATTTAAATTTTGATTAATTGTTTAATTTTGAGGTATATTTAAATTCTAAACCCTAATGTTTTGAAATGTTTCAAGACTTGCCCTCAAGTTTTGGAATTTAAAAGTTGATTAAAAGTTTAATTAGGAATGTTAAATTCTAAAACCTTATTATAGTTTTGAAAAAGTTCAAATCACACCCTTATGGTTTTATTAATTAATTAAGGTGTATAATTAAAAGAGGTTTAAAAATCCATAAAGTTTTTGGTTTAAAATTTAATTGAATTAAAAGTATAATTGTTAAATTTGACCACCTAATATTTTGAAAGTGTGAAATACACCCTATACTATATATAACATTAAAAGTCTAACACTATATATATGTATGAGTAAAAGTCAGTCTTATCGTTAGTAGGCCTCATTCACGAAGCTAGTCTATAAGGGGTGTTTAAGGAAATTGACATTAAAATGGCGATTGAATGGGTATCCACTCTTACCCACCGCACTCTTGACTAGTGGAGGGTCGTTAGCCGAACGGGTAGGATGGGACAAAACCTTCCATTATAAGTATAATGAATTACTAAAGTAACTAAATATTTTCATAAAATTCCCAATCTTAGTTACTTAGGCAAAAGTGAATTGATGCAATTCCATGAAATTACACTTTGTGCCCTTGCGAAGACGTTAGTGGAGCGTGTGTGGTTTACCGGCACACTAAATGGTTCTAAGCAAAGGTAGCAAAGGGTGACTCAATGTTTGTCATAGTTCAGTGGAGCGTGTGTGGTTTACCGGCACATCAAATAGGTGACTGTAACATGTGAGGGCACCATGTAAGTTCGCATGGTTATTCACACCCGCTTTGTGATCCTCGGCATCCCAGTCACAAACAAGAGGGGCATATTGAGATTTAAACATGCCATTGAAAGTTCAATGAATCTCAAAGGATCTAGGAGTTTTCATAGATTTAAAACTTAAATTTCTTTTTCGTTTTATTGGTGGAAATTAGTGAATCGTCATTCACTTACCTTCAAATATTCTACAATTAGGGTTACGGCATGCCTCTCCCGAGTTGTAGAATATTGTGTTGGGTCCTAGCCTTAGTAACTCATTTGGGTGATTTACTAAGGACTCAATCAATCAACTAACTTGAATTCATTTTCTCCCGTTTTGTAGATGTCAAAGTTCGACAACTATGGTTTTCCCAAATCCCGTGGAACAAGCCTTCCACATAAGATGATATTCCACGATTCGATCGAAGAACAAGAAATCATGCTTCACTTCCTCCACCTCCTCCAATTATTCTCCCTAACCCACAAGTTCAAAGGCTTGAAAAGTTCAAGATCACTCAAGCCCTTTTGGCAAGTAAACATAAAGAAGGAAAGTCGGTGTGTGCACACGTCCTAGGGATGAAGTCACACATTGATAGGTTAAGAATGTTGGGATCCGTTGTCTGTGAGGAAATGGTTGTTGATTGGGTTCTTCAGTCACTTCCTAACTCATATAGTGAGTTCGTAAGAGAGTACTATATGATGAACCGCAACGTGACCCTTATAGATCTCACCTATATGCTTATTGCTGCTGAATCAACAATGGTTTGGCACAATAGAAAAGCAAAATTAATTGGTGAATCTGCCTTCAAGACCTGTATGGATATAGACAATGACAACGAAAGACATGCTATGATCGAAAAGTTTGATCATAAGAGAAAGGCAATGTCTGAAGTAGTTCCATGTCATGTTCCAAAAGAGTCAATTTGCTTTTATTGCCAAGAGAAAGGGCATTGGAGACAAAGCTGCCCCATTTACCTAAGAGATCTAAGAGATGGGAGAGTCGAAACGTATGGCTCTAATATAGGTAAAATCCATTAACTAACTCTTTTAAGCTTCTATTCTAAATTCTTAATACATAATGTGATAAGATTACAATTGACGGATCGAAGAAAAGAAAGGAAGCTTAAGGGAAGAAGTGAGCAGAATCTAACCATGAAGGAATGGATTTCGACCGCATTTCTCGAAGATTAGATTCTTGAGCTACTACTTAGAGTTAGAATTAGATTGCTAAGAAAGATGTGTTAGCATAGTTTTTCAATGAATTGCATTGTAAGGACAAAATTTTTTCCACAATAAAATAAATTTTGATTTTATATTATTTATTTATCCTTGCAATGGCGTATATGAAAAATTGATGTCTGAATGTTTCTGTTATTAGCAATAATGGATTTGGTTCTTATTTATGTTATTTATGGAAAGTCGAGAATTTACCAAATAGGGAGAGTTTCTCATCGCCCAAGTTTCAATTGGACAGAATTTTGGAATCACGCAACTTGGTTGCATGATGAATGAGAAATTTCATATTTGGAAATTAGACTAATTCATCGACAAAGTGTCAAGTGAAGGACTAGGAGATCGAGCACACAAAGTTGCGTGTTGATCAAGTCCACCACAAGAATCCCAATGATATTCGTCATGAATTACTAAAGGTTTAGTAAATATGATTATACTTACAAGATTAAGTGTAATTCGGAATTGATTAAAAAGGTTTAAATAAATAGCAAAACGAATAAGAAGAATCATGTAGGCAGAAAGATAAAAGTTTCTCCATTCTAAGAAGAAGGGAGAATAGCTTTTATGCTTTATGATAGGTCTTAATGATTAAGAACCATATCTCAATTGATCCTCTAAGTGAGTCTTAGCACAATTGTATGTCTAAGAAGAGGATTCAAGAATTGAAGAAATGGTTAAATCAAAAGGTCAATCGTACTTCGTTCCAATAACAAGTCTTAGAGTTAAGATTGTGACAATGAGTGAAAAGTATTAAAGGTTTATAACATTCATCAAATGTGGAAAATTGTGATGTCTTGGATAAGACAAAGACCAACTAGGACCAATTTATGAAGAGTTTTGATAAAAGCTACACTAACTCTTGAATGTTTTGGTTGTCAAGAAATGGTTATTGACAAGAGAATCTTATATGTCAAGGAGTCAGTGAGAGTCTTAATGGTCTTGAAAGGTTTCAAGAACAAATCAAATAAACCTTATCGATCATCACTAGCACACGAGTTAAGGTTTATAACCTATCGTGTTGACATTTTTTATTTCTATGTCATTCCAATTGAGTTAATTATGCATGTGAGTTCTATGAGTTCTCATTTTGAACGCATAAAAGGCAAGGCATCTTAATCAATGAAAGGTACATTGACAGGAAAGGGTGAGTTGCTTAACTACTTGGAAGACGTGGTGGGCAGCTGTGCTACCATAAGGCAAGAAATCGAGATCAAGAAAGTTCGATCCATATGAGTTTGAATTTGTCGTAAACTTTGGTTTTAACAAATTCACATGGATAGGAACAAATACACCGTTTAAATCTAAGTGTCATAAGATTTCCTCCTTCATGAAAATGATTGTGAGGAAATGCTTTCACTAAGAAAGATTTAAGAAGATAGTGATTGTAAAATTGCATTCTCGAATTCGATTATGGTTACGGTATCCCTTTCCATAATTTGAATTGTGAGGTTTGGCAATTAGTCTTAAGTGTTTAGACACACATATGAACTATCGAAGGCAAAGGTGTATAAGTTCAAGAAACCTTGATAAAAGATTATCAAAGCACTAAGTATTAGAAACATGAACTTAAGAAATTGAATAAGTATTGTTTTTTTGGAAGTTAAGTTGTTTCTGAATACATGTCGAAGCTAGTGGGAGCATAAGTGTTATGTTTATAATAATCATCATGATAGTGGGAGCATAAATTTTATGATTGTGTGATTATTAAGGCACGTATTGCAAGTTGGCAATATTAATTATAGAAAACAAGAGTTATACCTTGCAAAGTCGTAATCACATGTGACGAGGCTCGGATAATCCTTCGAGTAAGGGACTCATCTCTACCACGGTTAGGACTCAAACAAGAGCTACGCAATAGGGTCAAATCCAACACTCTGAGATTATTCAACCCTGATCACATGTGACTTTAACATATTCACCTAACAGCTAACTCCCATCACTTCAAAGCCCACATAGCACAAAGCAAACAACATTTGGACATAAAGGAAACAATTTCAAGCAGCTCTATCCTCGTAGAAAAAGACCAAACTAGCATACAATGCTAGATTCGCACTATCAGGCATAACCTAAACAGGCCATCCTACTGCTATCTACTTAATTCTAGCATGCAACTTTTCACACACTGAAGCACGTAAAGCAGGCACATAAGGCATCACTCCTAGATCCTTAGTCCTATTCTAGCATGCTGTTCTACTGAAACTGATAAGCATAACATAAGCTTGTATGGGTACATTGGGGAATACTTACTTGAGCTTGGCCGGTCGCGCACATCACACACTTCGTTCTTTCTTAGTACCCTTTTCTAGCCTTTTTGAAAACATTTTCTTTTTCCAAAATCTTTTAATCCCTCGATTTGAGTTCAAACACTCCCGAAGGTGTGTTCGAATCCCTCAAACCAGGGCTCTGATACCAACTTGTAACGTCCCAAAAATACGAGCCAAAAATTTCGTTTTTAAAAACATGTACTTAGCAAAACATTTAGAAATAAATCATTCAACGATCATTTCATTTCACAAAAGATGTTGCATAACAGAAAACATTATCATAATCATAAAAGTGTCAGAGTACAATTTGCCAGGAAGATATCATAATGCGGAATACAAGCAGGTGTGTGATGTACCGCTACCGCGCCAGCTCTTTCCCCTTCAAAGAAGAGGTACCTGAAACCAAAACTGAAAACTGTAAGCACGAAGCTTAGTGAGTTCCCTCAATATACCACATAACATACAATCACATATCATACATACTGCCGGGCAATTTTGGGGTGCCCGACATACCCGGTACGGCCATTATGGGGTGCCGACCTACCCGCGTCAAGCCATTCTAGGGTGCTGACCTACCCGTGTCAAGCCATTCTAGGGCGCTAACCTACCCATGTCAAGCCATTCTGGGGTGCTGACCTACCCATCGGTCCTAACAACCGACCCTCGGGGACTATTCCCCTCCTTCAAAACTTGCCCTCAAGTTTTGGAATTTAAATTTTGATTAATTGTTTAATTTTGAGGTATATTTAAATTCTAAACCCTAATGTTTTGAAATGTTTCAAGACTTGCCCTCAAGTTTTGGAATTTAAAAGTTGATTAAAAGTTTAATTAGGAATGTTAAATTCTAAAACCTTATTATAGTTTTGAAAAAGTTCAAATCACACCCTTATGGTTTTATTAATTAATTAAGGTGTATAATTAAAAGAGGTTTAAAAATCCATAAAGTTTTTGGTTTAAAATTTAATTGAATTAAAAGTATAATTGTTAAATTTGACCACCTAATATTTTGAAAGTGTGAAATACACCCTATACTATATACAACATTAAAAGTCTAACACTATATATATGTATGAGTAAAAGTCAGTCTTACCGTTAGTAGGCCTCATTCACGAAGCTAGTCTATAAGGGGTGTTTAAGGAAATTGACATTAAAATGGCGATTGAATGGGTATCCACTCTTACCCACCGCACTCTTGACTAGTGGAGGGTCGTTAGCCGAACGGGTAGGATGGGACAAAACCTTCCATTATAAGTATAATGAATTACTAAAGTAACTAAATGTTTTCATAAAATTCCCAATCTTAGTTACTTAGGCAAAAGTGAATTGATGCAATTCCATGAAATTACACTTTGTGCCCTTGCGAAGACGTTAGTGGAGCGTGTGTGGTTTACCGGCACACTAAATGGTTCTAAGCAAAGGTAGCAAAGGGTGACTCAATGTTTGTCATAGTTCGGTGGAGCGTGTGTGGTTTTACCGGCACATCAAATAGGTGACTGTAACATATGAGGGCACCATGTAAGTTCGCATGGTTATTCACACCCGCTTTGTGATCCTCGGCATCCCAGTCACAAACAAGAGGGGCATATTGAGATTTAAACATGCCATTGAAAGTTCAATGAATCTCAAAGGATCTAGGAGTTTTCATAGATTTAAAACTTAAATTTCTTTTTCGTTTTTCGTGGTGGAAATTAGTGAATCGTCATTCACTTACCTTCAAATATTCTACAATTAGGGTTACGGCATGCCTCTCCCGAGTTGTAGAATATTGTGTTGGGTCCTAGCCTTAGTAACTCATTTGGGTGATTTACTAAGGACTCAATCAATCAACTAACTTGAATTCATTTTCTCCCGTTTTGTAGATGTCAAAGTTCGACAACTATGGTTTTCCCAAATCCCGTGGAACAAACCTTCCACATAAGATGATATTCCACGATTCGATCGAAGAACAAGAAATCATGCTTCACTTCCTCCACCTCCTCCAATTATTCTCCCTAACCCACAAGTTCAAAGGCTTGAAAAGTTCAAGATCACTCAAGCCCTTTTGGCAAGTAAACATAAAGAAGGTAAGTCGGTGTGTGCACACGTCCTAGGGATGAAGTCACACATTGATAGGTTAAGAATGTTGGGATCCGTTGTCTGTGAGGAAATGGTTGTTGATTGGGTTCTTCAGTCACTTCCTAACTCATATAGTGAGTTCGTAAGAGAGTACTATATGATGAACCGCGACGTGACCCTTATAGATCTCACCTATATGCTTATTGCTGCTGAATCAACAATGGTTTGGCGCAATAGAAAAGCAAAATTAATTGGTGAATCTGCCTTCAAGACCTGTATGGATATAGACAATGACAACGAAAGACATGCTATGATCGAAAAGTTTGATCATAAGAGAAAGGCAATGTCTGAAGTAGTTCCATGTCATGTTCCAAAAGAGTCAATTTGCTTTTATTGCCAAGAGAAAGGGCATTGGAGACAAAGCTGCCCCATTTACCTAAGAGATCTAAGAGATGGGAGAGTCGAAACGTATGGCTCTAATATAGGTAAAATCCATTAACTAACTCTTTTAAGCTTCTATTCTAGATTCTTAATACATAATGTGATAAGATTACAATTGACGGATCGAAGAAAAGAAAGGAAGCTTAAGGGAAGATGTGAGCAGAATCTAACCATGAAGGAATGGATTTCGACCGCATTTCTCGAAGATTAGATTCTTGAGCTACTACTTAGAGTTAGAATTAGATTGCTAAGAAAGATGTGTTAGCATAGTTTTTCAATGAATTGCATTGTAAGGACAAAATTTTTTCCGCAATAAAATAAATTTTGATTTTATATTATTTATTTATCCTTGCAATGGCGTATATGAAAAATTGATGTCTGAATGTTTCTGTTATTAGCAATAATGGATTTGGTTCTTATTTATGTTATTTATGAAAAGTCGAGAATTTACCAAATAGGGAGAGTTTCTCATCGCCCAAGTTTCAATTGGACAGAATTTTGGAATCACGCAACTTGGTTGCATGATGAATGAGAAATTTCATATTTGGAAATTAGACTAATTCATTGACAAAGTGTCAAGTGAAGGACTAGGAGATCGAGCACACAAAGTTGCGTGTTGATCAAGTCCACCACAAGAATCACAATGATATTCGTCATGAATTACTAAAGGTTTAGTAAATATGGTTATACTTACAAGATTAAGTGTAATTCGGAATTGATTAAAAAGGTTTAAATAAATAGCAAAACGAATAAGAAGAATCATGTAGGCAGAAAGATAAAAGTTTCTCCATTCTAAGAAGAAGGGAGAATAGCTTTTATGCTTTATGATAGGTCTTAATGATTAAGAACCATATCTCAATTGATCCTCTAAGTGAGTCTTAGCACAATTGTATGTCTAAGAAGAGGATTCAAGAATTGAAGAAATGGTTAAATCAAAAGGTCAATCGTACTTCGTTCCAATAACAAGTCTTAGAGTTAAGATTGTGACAATGAGTGAAAAGTATTAAAGGTTTATAACATTCATCAAATGTGGAAAATTGTGATGTCTTGGATAAGACAAAGACCAACTAGGACCAATTTATGAAGAGTTTTGATAAAAGCTACACTAACTCTTGAATGTTTTGGTTGTCAAGAAATGGTTATTGACAAGAGAATCTTATATGTCAAGGAGTCAGTGAGAGTCTTAATGGTCTTGAAAGGTTTCAAGAACAAATCAAATAAACCTTATCGATCATCACTAGCACACGAGTTAAGGTTTATAACCTATCGTGTTGACATTTTTTATTTCTATGTCATTCCAATTGAGTTAATTATGCATGTGAGTTCTATGAGTTCTCATTTTGAACGCATAAAAGGCAAGGCATCTTAATCAATGAAAGGTACATTGACAGGAAAGGGTGAGTTGCTTAACTACTTGGAAGACGTGGTGGGCAGCTGTGCTACCATAAGGCAAGAAATCGAGATCAAGAAAGTTCGATCCATATGAGTTTGAATTTGTCGTAAACTTTGGTTTTAACAAATTCACATGGATAGGAACAAATACACCGTTTAAATCTAAGTGTCATAAGATTTCCTCCTTCATGAAAATGATTGTGAGGAAATGCTTTCACTAAGAAAGATTTAAGAAGATAGTGATTGTAAAATTGCATTCTCGAATTCGATTATGGTTACGGTATCCCTTTCCATAATTTGAATTGTGAGGTTTGGCAATTAGTCTTAAGTGTTTAGACACACATATGAACTATCGAAGGCAAAGGTGTATAAGTTCAAGAAACCTTGATAAAAGATTATCAAAGCACTAAGTATTAGAAACATGAACTTAAGAAATTGAATAAGTATTGTTTTTCTGGAAGTTAAGTTGTTTCTGAATACATGTCGAAGCTAGTGGGAGCATAAGTGTTATGTTTATAATAATCATCATGATAGTGGGAGCATAAATTTTATGATTGTGTGATTATTAAGGCACATATTGCAAGTTGGCAATATTAATTATAGAAAACAAGAGTTATACCTTGCAAAGTCGTAAGGTTTGTAAATTTGTTTTGCTATAATTAAGGGAGAGAATATTATGCTTCATTTCAAATCTAAAGGATTAGGTTGAAAAATGTTAATAAATTTAGCCAAAGGTACAAAGTGTGTTCTTAAAATTTCGATTATGATTACGATATTCCTCTTCACAATTCGAATTTTGAGAACATAGCAAATAAAACATTATGCGTCGTGTCCCATACGCTTCGAGTATAGGATCGATTGCAAATGCTTTAATGTTTGACCATTCTAAAATTTTCCAAATGTCTAGCACATTTAGAGGGAAAAAGGACTAGAATTGGTTTAGACTAAAATAATTAAACAACTATCAAAGGACAATCCAAGTTCGACGAGGATTGGTTGCTTGTGAGTTGTTGGAAGTATAGTATTGGAAGATATGGAAATGTTTTCATATTGGATGGACCATATCGACATTATTAGGAATAGATAAGATTCTATTAAGAATAAGTTGTCATATGGAAAATATGGAAATGTATCCACATTGGGAATTAAATATTGATAATCTATGACTAGATTAGAAACTTTTATGCAAAAGGATGTTCAAAGGAATGTACTTTGAGTGAGAGACATCATATCTAAGGAATTGTCTTGTAGCAATTTCCGATAAAAGACTTTGTAATATCATTGGCAATAGTCTTTGTGACTTTTGTGCAGTGACATTACGAAAGTATAAGTTGCATAGAATGTTAGAATCTAGCATATTCTATAAGTAGCAAGAATTTGATATTCTTTCACTTATGAAAAGGATTTAGAGTTGTGAAATGAGAATGATTGGAAATGTGTTCAATGTGATCTATTTCACAAAGTAAGAACCATAGGTAAACATTGTGTGCATGCTAGGAGCATGGGGACAAGTGTTGTAATTCAAGTAAGAAGTTGATTACCCGAAACGACAAATAATGAGTAATCAATATGGTGATAAATAAAAGGCGTTTTATTTATACTCAAAGGTTTGAGGCCATATGGGATTAGTATTATTCTTGTGTTTCACATTTGCATGTTTTGACTTCCAGAATAATTGAGTTTATTAAGAATAATCGAATTATTCGAACGAGCCACAATCATTCATATGTTGGAAGTAGATATGAATGAAGACTGTCGTGAATTGGTGTGTGGATTGTCTAAAGAACATTAGATATAAGCAAATGTTTGCTGCAACGTTCATGAGTGCTTATGAATATGAATTTGAGCATTGGATTAAACCCACGCTCACTTGGATCACTCCATGAATTGTATCACGAGTGATTGGTGAGACGATAACATCTTATATTCTTGAAACCGAGATGTGTGAGTTGTATCTTGCAAATCGGTTGCACATTGATAATATGTAAACACACTAGTAACTTGGTGTTATAAAACATATTGTTGTGTGTGATTTGGTGAGTGAGTGCAAGCAAGCATTGTATCAAAGTTTATCCGTTCCTTTTATCCAAAGTAGGATAAAAGCGATATCTTTGGGCCCCTCGATGATTTAGTGATGACAAACGTAAATGCTCGGCCGGGCTAGGGCTAATTTGATTTGTTCAATTAGTCAGTCGTCATAAATGGGAATCGAGATATAGTACAAAGAGAATGATTTGAAATCATATCTCATATGATATCTAGAATGGAGGAATATATGATCCCTTATCTAAGGACACGCATATCTGATAGGATCAGAGTTGACAGCGGCTTTGGAAAGCTACGATTGCAGACCAGTATCTGAAGTCATACGCATAATAGTTATTAGACTTATCCAAGTGGGAGACTGTTGGATTAGTGTCTAAGTCCATAACTATTTTGGTATGTACTTGACCCGATGGTGCATGGTCCTTTTGGGTTGCCTTCACCAAAGCAACTTGACTGGAGAAATAATAGAGAGAGAGGTTATTATGATTTATTAATATGTTATAAGAATAAAATATTAAAGGAGAAATCATATTTGTTTAATTAATATTGGTCAATAATTAATTAAGAATTAATTTTGTGATCAAATGTAATTAATTAAACTAGAGGGGCTGAATTGTAATTATGTGATAGTTACAAAATAGGGTAAGGATTATCTAAGGATAGGTTGGACGAATTTGAGGTGATAAGGCCTTAGAATTCGACCATGATAAGGATTCAAGGCTTATCTTATGGGTTGCTTGGTGGGCAAGCAACTAGATAAGGATAAGGACTGAAACCCTATCTCTACACCTATATATAAACACCCCTTTGGCTCATAATTCGTCCAGACCTTCCCAAGGCATCTTAGGGACGAATTCTTATACCTCTCCTCTCTCTTTATACCTTCTCCATTTGCTCTTGGTGTTTGTAAGCCATTAGAGGAGTGACACTTGTGACTCTAAGCCTTCCAAAGTCAATTCAAGGAGGAATTGAGATTGTTATTGCTACATAACAATCAAGGTAATATCATAAACCTAATTATATGTTAATATCGAATTCCATATGCTAGAATTAGGGTTTATAGTCTTGGATAACAATCATGTACAATAGAGAAACCTAGATCCAAGCATTAGGGTTTATATGAGCACATAGGATGTTCTTAGGACCAAAACCCATCAGAAGGTAGTCAACTGTGCAGACTCAATGTCTGCAATCCATCGTCTGTCAGCTATGGGGTCCTTTTCCCCATGAAAATCCGGCGCACCACTGCCCCGAAAGTCCTTGAAGGACAGCATGCGAGATCCCGACTGGCTAGATGCCATGTCGCTCCTGAATGCCCGGAGGCGATCCTCCATCAACTCCAAAATCCCTTCCTTGATCGACCCGAAGATGATGGGGGTCGACTCAAGGATTCCTCTGGTGATCTTAGACGCGATGAACTCACGTAGCCCCTCATCTACTGGCTCGGAACCTGATCCCGAACCCGATCCCTCTCCTGTACTGCCGACTGCTGGCCTCGAACGTAGTACCACCATTCTCGAAATACAAAAGAAATAACAACTGTTAGCGATATTGATACCTCTAGAGGGATCACACCTACTACAAGTTCCCTGGTCTTGTCTTGGCATTCCTCGATTCGGGTACAGATCCTCTGCTTTCAGTAGTACGGGCCCATACTACCTTCCACATCTATCCATACCTTCTCCAAGGACTGCCCTGACTCCACCGGGTCCCTTTCACTATCACTGATCTCTGCTACCCTTATCCTAGGCTTACCCTAGGAAACCTCTGACTCCACCCAACCCAGTCCTCAGTTGCTAAAGGCCTCTTGGTGATGCCAATTAGCTATTACCTGAATATAATCACATGTGACGAGGCTCGGATAATCCTTCGAGTGAGGGACTCATCCCTACCATGGTTAGGACTCAAACAAGAGCTACGCAATAGGGTCAAATCCAACACTCTGAGATTATTCAACCCTGATCACATGTGACTTTAACGTATTCACCTAACAGCTAACTCCCATCACTTCAAAGCCCACATAGCACAAAGCAAACAACATTTGGACATAAAGGAAACAATTTCAAGCAGCTCTATCCTCGTAGAAAAAGACCAAACTAGCATACAATGCTAGATTCGCACTATCAGGCATAACCTAAACAGGCCATCCTACTGCTATCTACTTAATTCTAGCATGCAACTTTTCACACACTGAAGCACGTAAAGCAGGCACATAAGGCATCACTCCTAGATCCTTAGTCCTATTCTAGCATGCTGTTCTACTGAAACTGATAAGCATAACATAAGCTTGTATGGGTACATGGGGGAATACTTACTTGAGCTTGGCCGGTCGCGCACATCACACACTTCGTTCTTTCTTAGTACCCTTTTCTAGCCTTTTTGAAAACATTTTCTTTTTCCAAAATCTTTTAATCCCTCGATTTGAGTTCAAACACTCCCGAAGGTGTGTTCGAATCCCTCAAACCAGGGCTCTGATACCAACTTGTAACGTCCCAAAAATACGAGCCAAAAATTTCGTTTTTAAAAACATGTACTTAGCAAAACATTTAGAAATAAATCATTCAACGATCATTTCATTTCACAAAAGATGTTGCATAACAGAAAACATTATCATAATCATAAAAGTGTCAGAGTACAATTTGCCAGGAAGATATCATAATGCGGAATACAAGCAGGTGTGTGATGTACCGCTACCGCGCCAGCTCTTTCCCCTTCAAAGAAGAGGTACCTGAAACCAAAACTGAAAACTGTAAGCACGAAGCTTAGTGAGTTCCCCCAATATACCACATAACATACAATCACATATCATACATACTGCCGGGCAATTTTGGGGTGCCCGACCTACCCGGTACGGCCATTCTAGGGTGCCGACCTACCCGCGTCAAGCCATTCTGGGGTGCTGACCTACCCGTGTCAAGCCATTCTAGGGCGCTGACCTACCCATGTCAAGCCATTCTGGGGTGCTGACCTACCCATCGGTCCTAACAACCGACCCTCGGGGACTATTCCCCTCCTACTACCACTATCACATATAATATATCATGCTAGCATATAACATATCTTCACATATTGTCAGACATATCTGGGGTGTCTGACCTACCCTTCGGTCCTAACAACCAAACTCTACTACTATCACATATAACATATCATGCCAACATATAACGTATCAGGTAGTAGCAAACCTAGATGACATCACAAAGACAATCATCTAACATACAACTCCTACTAGTGGGCCGGCATTGTGGCCGTAGACCTACCGCTACTGGGAGGTAACTCACCTCGAAATAGCTGATGATCGGTGTGGAAATTGACTGTTTGCTGCTGCTTCCGCTCCGGAAATCCTCCGGCTATAATTCCCACAAAATACTCAATCAAATACTGCTAACCGCCTTCAGGGTAAATTGACCATTTACGTCACACCCCAAAACCAAGAACGGCGGAAACGTTTTGGGGCGGAGGACGTCATGTATAGTATCACAACACAGTAAATGTAAATAAGCAAACAACATCATCCTTTGCATTAAATAAATAATTTTAATACAAGTGTGTTCTGTACAGTTATAGACACCAAAAAAAATAATGTAACACAAAATAATATGAGATGAGTCTTGAATGCACTCCATCTTCTCAAAAGCTGGCCTCGGTACCTGTCTACTGATGACCTGAGAATACAAGTTATTTTGAAAGAGTTTATCAGCATTAAGCTGGTGAGTTCATAAGTATTTTAGTGTCAATGTTTCTTGTAAAAACGTTTGAACCTGTCTCAATGTATAAGTTTGTAAAAATGTAAGTAAATGTTTGAAAGTGTTTGTAAAAGTTTGAATCTCTCAGAAAATCCTATATTTTCTATAAAAGTAACCTTCTACCAAAGCTAGATGTTTTGTATACTCGTTCGTTGTAAAAGTATGTGATTTCCTAAGTGTAACTATTATTTAATAAAATATAGTATGTACATTAATGCTTAAGTGAGGTTTTCACTAAATTATGTAATGGGTAAATCATTGTAGTACTGTAGTTTTGTATAATGAGAACTACTGCTGTACTAATTACTACTACCTTAAACCGGATTTATATTAAGGTATAATGTGATAAATTGCACCATGCTATCGACTGGTAACAATGACATAATGAATGGTCGTAATAAAAGAAATGACGTTTGGCACCCGCAGACCTGCAGGTCCGGCTGTAGCTAGCAGCAAGGTGTAGGATAGTCAATCCAGTATAGATCTATACGCAAACTCACGCCCTCCCTCCAAGAGAATTCTGGCTACAACTCGAGACATGACATTTAAGGCATGCACCGATACAGTGGATCACAATTGTTAACGTATTCTCGTATATGTAATGTTTCTCGTTTCTAATATAGCTGTATATGTACTTGTTTCTAGTATATATGTATATGTACTTGTTTCTAGTATATCTGTATATGTACTTGTTTCTAGTATATCTGTATATGTACTTGTTTCTAGTATATCTGTATATGTATGATCCTGTGTTACCCCGATGGTAACTAACTAATGATGTACTGATAAGTATGAATATGGATGTACTTTTATGTCTATACATGTACATTTGATATATAAGTAATATGGAAACGACCTTCGGATGGTCACCCGAAATCCCACCAGACCACATCCAAATCGAGAAAAAGGAAATAGGGCGGATGGCCTTCCTAAGCCCTTTAAACATTATTTATATATCTATACATATATGGGCATGCAATTGAATATATATAAGTATAAATAAGTTTTCATAAAACATTTGAAGCATAAATATAATTTCAGGAGGAGATCGACTGGATGTCGATCTATAAAACAATTTGAAGGCATAAGTTGATAAAACAGTTTAAGTATAAGAAGCATTTGTTTGAATCACAGTCTATAAGTAAGTTTGGATAGTAAAACAGTTTGTAAAACATTTCAAAGTAAGGCAGTTTGATAAACAATTTGAACAGTGGTAAAAATCGTTGTTTTCCTAGTTATTAATCACATGGGATTAAATGAAATCACATGTGATTGAAACAATAACTGTAAGTATTTGACTTGTATTTCCCCCCCCCCCATAAAGTGTTTAAAACATTTAAAATCATTTCAAAGGTTGATTCAAGGGGTATGAACTCACTTGTGGTGAGTCGTTTGAATTGCAGTGTCGGATACCGTGCTAGGTGGCAAACGGAGACTGGTTTACACGCACGAGCCTAGTTATCATATAATAAGCATATATATAACTAATTAGACAAATAATAACTTAAATAAATAAGTTAAGACACTTAGGAAACATGTAAACACTTTTATGAGTGTTTAAGGTCCAAATGGTCGCATCTAAGTTGCTACGGGACAAGGCAAAAGGGTTTGAAACATCAAATGGCCTTGCATAGGAGTTCACCACCCAACAAACCCCATACTTTGGAGTTTACGGCCGTAAACTCATAGGTTTATGGCCGTGAACTCCTCAAATGGTGGTTTTGGGTGTTTTATGGTGCTATCTTGATCCTAGTACACTCCTAGCTTTGTTGGAATAACACATGAAGTAGTTTAAGGCTCTAGAATACTCCATAGGGGAGTTTACGGCCTAAAGTCCATTCACCCTAGAGTTTACGGCCGTAAACTCCTATGGGGTGATGGCTTTTAATTGTTTTGAGGCTCTTAAACATCAAGGATGGCTTCCATGAATTTATCTAAGGCTAATGGGGACAAGAGGCACATTTTTGTGCCTTCACTTGGAGTTTACGGCCCAAGATATGTTCCTTGGCCGTAAACTCCTTTCAAGGAGTGATTATTATGTGCTTAACTCTCCATTCAAGTCCCAAGTGTTCAAGGTAAATTGTCTTAAGGCCTTAGGTGTGTTTGGAATGCTTTTTACCCTAGAAAAAGGGGTTTACGGCCCAAGATATGTTCTTGGCCGTAAACTCCTACAAACTTATGATTTTGATGTGTTTTGATGTCCTAAATAAGCACAAGCATTTGAGGGTTAAAGTCGTTAAGCATTTGGGGAAGTTTAGGGCACTAAATGCCCTTGAAAAGGGGTTTACGGCCCAAGGAAGTTCCTTGGCCGTAAACTCCAATTACTTGGGTTTCTTGGATGATTTCTAGCCTATAAAGATCATACACAAAGTCCATGATAAGTTTTCTAACATGGGGATGGGTCTAGAAAGCATTAAGGCTCCATTTTGGAGTTTACTCCCCAAGAACGTTCTTGGGCGGTAAACTCCCGGATCTTGTAATCTAAACATGTAATTTATGTTAATAAGCATCTAACAAGTATTGAAACACATATAGAAAAGTAGACTCACAATCTGGGATGAAAACCCGAAGATCCGTCAGAGAGAATATGGCTTTTCTCTATTTGGAATTGTGAATAATGAATTTATTTAATTCAGAAAACTATTTATAGTCCTAGAATATTTTGGCAGAAAATATTTTCATTCCTGATTTTGGACTGTAACATTATGAAACTTGAAATGCCCAAATTTCACAAAACCAGGAGCATCCACTCTCCTGATATCTCCTAAAACATATACCCTAATGTACACAAACTTGTTCGGAAAAGTATGAAAATCACTGAAACTGAACTAGCTTCTATTGAATAGATGATGTTCGTACAAATGGAAATTTCGGGTTGTCACATCATCCCCCTGTTAGAGGGAATTTCGTCCCGAAATTAGAATTTAAGCAAATAAGAGTTACAAACAATTAAGCGAAAAGATGAGGGTATTTCAACTTCATCTGATCCTCGCGTTCCCAAGTGAATTCCGGTCCTCGCTTGGCGTTCCAGCGAACCTTCACGATAGGGATACGGCTTTGTTTCGTCTGCTTGACCTCACGGTCCATGATCTCTACAGGTTCTTCCACGAAGTTGAGGCTCTCGTTGATCTCGATTTCGTCGAGTGGGATTACGAGAGTCTCGTCGGACAGACACTTTTTCAAGTTAGATACGTGGAATGTAGAATGTACGTTACGCAGTGTGTCGGGTAGGTCGAGTTTGTAAGCTACGGGGTCGACTCTGGCAAGAATCTCGAAAGGCCCTATGTACCTCGGATTAAGCTTTCCACGCTTGCCCAAGCTTATCAAGCCTTTCCATGGTGAGACTTTGAGAAGGACTTGGTCCCCCACCTGAAATTCCAAAGGTTTTCTTCGTTTATCGGCGTAGCTCTTCTGTCGGTCTCTAGAAGCTTTCAATCGTTCACGGATCTGAACGATTTTCTCTGTCGTTTCCCGAATGATTTCCGGACCAGTGAGAGTACTGTCGGAAGCTTGCCCTCTTGCTAATTGGGTATCACCCACCTCAGCCCAGCACAGAGGGGATCTGCACTTTCGGCCGTAGAAAGCTTCGAATGGAGCAGCCTTGATGCTCGTGTGATAACTGTTATTATAGGAAAATTCGACAAGGGGTAAATGAGTATCCCATGCTTTCCCAAAATCAATCACACAGGCTCGCAACATATCTTTCAGTGTTTGGATGGTCCTCTCACTCTGTCCGTTGGTCTGTGGATGGTAGGCTGTGCTCATGTCCAGCCTTGTTCCTAGGGAATATTGTAGGGATTGCCAAAATCTTGAGGTGAACCTACTATCTCTATCAGAGATAATGGAATTAGGTACACCATGCAACCGTACAATTTCCCTAATGTATGTTCTCGTAAGTTTCTCCATTTTGTCGGTTTCTTTGATAGGCAGGAAGTGTGCAGACTTGGTCAATCTATCAACGATGACCCATATGGTGTCAAGTCCACCCGTTGTCTTGGGCAACTTGGTTATGAAATCCATAGTGATCCGCTCCCACTTCCATTCCGGGATCTCTGGTTGTTGCAGTAAACCAGAGGGCTTCTGGTACTTGACCTTAACCTTTGCGCAAGTAAGGCATTTACTCACGAAGGTAGCAATCTCTGCTTTCATATTAGGCCACCAGTATAGCTTTTTAAGATCCAGATACATCTTATCTAAACCTGGGTGGACGGAATACCGAGTGTTGTGCGCCTCAGTCATGACCAAGTCTCGGAAACCACCGTGTTTCGGTGTCCAGATTCGTTTCATGAAATACAACGCTCCGTCACCCTTGGCTTCAAAGTTCTTGTCCATTCCCCTAAGGGATTCACTCGACACATTTTCAAGTTTCATGGCCTCAAGTTGAGCCGCCTGAATTTGCTTAGTCAGGTGTGAATGGATGGTTATTGATAATGACTTGACCTTGCGACCAGAATATTCCTTCCGACTTAGGGCGTCTGCTACTACGTTGGCTTTACCCGGATGATAACGAATATCGCATTCGTAGTCACTGAGTAGATCGACCCACCGTCGTTATCTCATGTTGAGCTCCTTCTGATCGAAAATATGTTGTAAACTCTTGTGGTCGGTAAAGATAGTGCTCTTCGTTCCATACAAGTAATGTCTCCATATCTTCAGAGCAAACACTACTGCTCCTAGTTCAAGATCGTGGGTCGTGTAGTTAACCTCGTGTGTCTTCAACTGTCTCGAGGCGTAGGCGATGACCTTACCTCGCTGCATCAGAACACATCCGAGTCCTTGATTGGATGCATCGCAATAGACTACGAAGTCTTCTATTCCTTCTGGAAGGGGTAGTATTGGTGCGGTGCACAAGGCTCGTTTGAGCGTTTGGAACGCTCTTTCTTGCTTCTCTTCCCAGTCAAAGGCCACGCCTTTCTGAGTCAGGGTCGTAAGAGGCTTCGCTATTCGTGAGAAGTTCTGAATGAACCTGCGGTAGTAGCCAGCGAGACCTAGAAATTGACGAATTTCTGTAGGTGTCTTTGGTGCTGACCAGTTCTCAATGGCTTTTATTTTGGATGGGTCCACGTGGATTCCCTCTTCGCTTACCACGTGTCCTAAGAATTCGACTCTTCGGATCCAAAATTCACATTTCGAGAACTTCGCATAAAGTTTCTCTTTTCGTAAAGTCTCTAGAACTTGTCGCAGATGATCACCATGCTCTTTCTCACTTCGGGAGTAGATCAGGATGTCGTCAATGAAAACGATGACGAACTGATCTAAGTAAGGTCGGCATACTCTATTCATCAGATCCATGAAGACTGCGGGTGCGTTGGTCAATCCGAATGGCATCACCACGAACTCGTAGTGTCCGTAACGAGTTCGGAAGGCTGTCTTCGGTACATCCTCCTCTAGCACTCGTAACTGGTGATATCCGGATCTCAGATCAATCTTGGAAAAATAGCTCGCCCCTTGCAGTTGGTCGAATAGATCATCTATGCGTGGCAGAGGATAACGATTTTTGAGTTCTCTGTAGTCAATACACATACGGAATGATCCGTCTTTCTTCTTAACGAACAAGACCGGTGCTCCCCAAGGTGAGAAACTTGGTCTTATAAAGCCCTTGCTGAGCAGTTCGTTAAGTTGACCAGAGAGTTCTTGCATCTCGGCTGGTGCTAAACGGTAGGGCGACTTGGCTACTGGGGTAGCTCCTGGGACTAAGTCGATTCTGAACTCGACTTGTCGCTGCGGAGGTAACCCGAATAGTTCTTCTGGGAAGATGTCGGGGAAGTCGCTCACTACTGGGAGGTTCTTTAGTTCTTTCGTTTCTAGGTTCGTGTCGACGACGTGAGCAAGAAATGCGTGGTATTCTTTGCGCATATATTTCTGAGCTTGAATACTAGATATAATGCGAAGACTCGCACCAGGTTTGTCGCCGTAGACTATAAGGGTTTCGTTAGACGGGAGGTTTAGTCGGACTGCTTTCTCGTAGCACATGATGTCGGCGCGATGAAGATTTAACCAATCCATGCCGATAATAACGTCGAAACTTTTTATTGAGACCGGCATAAGGTCGATTGGGAATGAATGGTTATCTAAGGTTAGAAGACAACCTAGGTATATGCTATTAGTACTTTCAGTTTTCCCATTGGTCATTTCTACTGTGAATTGTTCATTAAGTGCGTGCGGTTGTTGCTTAAGCATGCGAGCAAATTTGTGGTTTACGAAGCTTCGCTCCGCTCCACTATCGAACAGAATGCATGCATAGGAGTTATCAAGGAGGAACGTACCAGTCACCACTGTCGGGTCAGCAACTGCTTCCCCGTGGCCTATTGCTAGTACCCTCCCTGCTCCTCCAGTATTCCTCGCCCTGGGGCAGTCCCTTTTAAAGTGGCCTGTTTCGCCACATCCATAGCAAGTTGGGCTCGCGCCTGAGCCAGGAACTTGGGAGATCGGTTGCGCCGGGAACTTACAGAATCGGATGGTGTGTCCTTTTTTGTGGCAGTTAGTACACTGCATTTCACGGTAGGCGCCGTTGTGGCGGAAGTTGCATTTGTTGCACTTCGGCAAACTTCCAGAATACTGCTTCCCCGGAGTAGTAACAGCAGTAGGGGTTACCGCAGCATGTACTGCCACGATGTGCTGTTTCTTTGAAGCACGCTGCTTCTTCTTCTCATCCCAAAACTTCCGCTTGGTGCCAGCGGGTTTGTAGGGTTCTGGGATGTCTAGGGTGGTTGTGGTTGCAGGGGTCTTGACTCCATGGTCAATGAGTCTTTGTGCCAATCGCTTGGCACTGTCGAAGGTAGCGGGGTTGGATGCTAAAACGTTCCCCTGGTATGGAGGCATTAGCCCCCATACATACCGTTCAATCTTCTTCCCTTCAGTGGGAACCATATTGGGGCATAGGGCCACCAGTTCGCTAAATCGGGCAGTGTAAGCGATCACATTGGTGCCCTTCATGGTCAGATTCTAGAGTTCATGTTCTAACTTCTGGACTTCGCCCCTCGGGCAGTATTCCTCAGTCATGAGGTCCTTCATCGTTGCCCAGCCCATGGCGTTAGCCACGACGAGAGTTAGGGCTTTGACGTGGCCGTTCCACCACGTTAGGGCTTTATCCTCAAAGGTGCACGCGGCATATTTTACTTTGCACGCAGCAGGGCATGAATAGATTTCGAAGACTGATTCAGTCTTCTCGAACCATTGCGAGAGAGCAATGACTCCGCCGGTGCCATAGAACGGCTTCGGCTTGCAGTTTGTGAAATCCTTGTAGGAGCACTCTCTCGAGCGTACAGGGATTTCAATCGGAATAGATTCCACAGGGGTTCCACCTCTGCTGGCATCTGATGAGTGATACTGAGCCATGGCAGTTGCCACTGCTGCAGCTACGGCAGCATTCAGGGCTGCAGTATCGATGACCGCAGGCGGTGGAGGCGGTGGAGGTGCAGGATTATTCCTATTCCTAGGAGATTTGCGAGGAGGCATCCTTCAGCTATAAGTTTATAAAGATAAGAAAGATGGTAAGAATCAATTTGTAAGCAACGTGAGAGTGACACATGGACTAACTGACCATAGCCCAACAGTTGAATGAGTGTTTGAAATCATAACAAGGAATATTAGTAGGAATACACAAGTGTACAAATTTTTCCCACAGATTAGATAGATTTCAATAGTACGGGTATTACTGATGTAATAAGTTCAAGGAAAATCGACCTAACAGTAGGTCTTACATCATACCATAAGGACAAGACTGACAGTCCTAAATTCCTAATTAGAGTACTGAAAGTTAGGAATATTTTACAGACAAGTGCTACTTAGAGCACATAAGTTCAAGGCTATCCCTAAATTAAAAGACAGAGATGTACTAGACATCATCTAATGGCGATGGGAGTTCCTCGGGCGAGCCCTGAGGTCTGACATTTGGTGAAACACCTCTTGAAGGTGTCGATCCTGAGCTCTCTGACGAGCTCGAAGTTCTAAGACTTCAGCACGGGAGGCAGCCAGCTGTTGCTGCAGAGTTTCGCTGGTTCTCCGGTTCCGTTCCATGTCTTCTGCAAGACGGCGGATGCGGACTGTGTTGACACCTGAATTGGCATCAACCTCCATGACCCGGTCAATGGCTGCTCGACCTTGCTCGACATTATGAGCTATTCTGCGGATGATTACCGACAGAACTCTGTCAGCAGAGCCACCATCGCTGATGTTGTAAAAGGTCCGGTCCCCAAAGTATGGTAAGGGATGACCCTGCTCATCACTCCAGCGATTTAAGTCGTTTGCCCACATGGGAGTAGGCCCTGGAAACGCTGGTCGAGGGTTGTTGTTCTGGGCTTGACCTACAAGCGGTAGGTTGTTGACTTCAGGCTCGGAGTCAGATCCATCTGAAAAGCCTTCTGCGAGGTGATCATCCAAAGGAATTGGATGCTCATCTTCGGGCTCTTCATCGATCCATCCGGCATTGCCTTCATTGGGGAAGTACGGGTCACCATGATGAAATCCAGCCATTTAGATCTACGCGAGAAGAGAGGTATAAGAATATAGTATACGTGTAACTAGTAGCACAAAATACACCTATAGTATTTTAAGTTTAAGTTCTACTGATCTTCTTGTGGTATTGTTGGTAAGTTTTTAGACTTGTTAACATATCACAACCATTCTAGGGCATATTCTAATCACTCCTAGGACCAGCATAGTTGATCAGGCTATGCCATTCCCAGGACTTACCATACATCCCCGAGCTCACTTGTGATATTCAACAATCGTAACACTTTTGTTCTTGTCATTGTGACACTGATTTTTGTATGAATGCAGACTAGTATACTTAATTAAATATTTTATTATTAAGAGTATAGACTCTTGGTCAGAGTGTTTTAGTCCCTTTTGGGTTTATAGATTAGTATATCTTTTATGGGTTGATATACTTGATTCACTATAAACAATGCTCTGATACCAATCTGTCACACCCCAAAACCAAGAACGGCGGAAACGTTCTGGGGCGGAGGACGTCATGTATACTATCACAACACAGTAAATGTAAATAAGCAAATAACATCATCCATTGCATTAAATAAATAATTTTAATACAAGTGTGTTCTGTACAGTTATAGACACCAAAAAAATAATGTAACACAAAATAATATGAGATGAGTCTTGAATGCACTCAATCTTCTCAAAAGCTGGCATCGGTACCTGTCTACTGATGACCTGAGAATACAAGTTATTTTGAAAGAGTTTATCAGCATTAAGCTGGTGAGTTCATAAGTATTTTAGTGTCAATGTTTCGTGTAAAAACGTTTGAACCTGTCTCAATGTATACGTTTGTAAAAATGTAAGTAAATGTTTGAAAGTGTTTGTAAAAGTTTGAATCTCTCAGAAAATCCTATATTTTCTATAAAAGTAACCTTCTACCAAGGCTAGATGTTTTGTATACTCGTTCGTTGTAAAAGTATGTGATTTCCCAAGTGTAACTATTATTTAATAAAATATAGTATGTACATTAATGCTTAAGTGAGGTTTTCACTAAATTATGTAATGGGTAAATCATTGTAGTACTGTAGTTTTGTATAATGAGAACTACTGCTGTACTAATTACTACTACCTTAAACCGGATTTATATTAAGGTATAATGTGATAAATTGCACCATGCTATCGACTGGTAACAACGACATAATGAATGGTCGTAATAAAAGAAATGACGTTTGGCACCCGCAGACCTGCAGGTCCGGCTGTAGCTAGCAGCAAGGTGTAGGATAGTCAATCCAGTATAGATCTATACGCAAACTCACGCCCTCCCTCCAAGAGAATTCTGGCTACAACTCGGGACATGACATTTAAGGCATGCACCGATACAGTGGATCACAACTGTTAACGTATTCTCGTATATGTAATGTTTCTCGTTTCTAATATAGCTGTATATGTACTTGTTTCTAGTATATCTGTATATGTACTTGTTTCTAGTATATCTGTATATGTATGATCCTGTGTTACCCCGATGGTAACTAACTAATGATGTACTGATAAGTATGAATATGGATGTACTTTTATGTCTATACATGTACATTTGATATATAAGTAATATGGAAACGACCTTCGGATGGTCACCCGAAATCCCACCAGACCACATCCAAATCGAGAAAAAGGAAATAGGGCGGATGGCCTTCCTAAGCCCTTTAAATATTATTTATATATCTATACATATATGGGCATGCAATTGAATATATATAAGTATAAATAAGTTTTCATAAAACATTTGAAGCATAAATATAATTTCAGGAGGAGATCGACTGGATGTCGATCTATAAAACAATTTGAAGGCATAAGTTGATAAAACAGTTTAAGTATAAGAAGCATTTGTTTGAATCACAGTCTATAAGTAAGTTTGGATAGTAAAACAGTTTGTAAAACATTTCAAAGTAAGGCAGTTTGATAAACAGTTTGAACAGTGGTAAAAATCGTTGTTTTCCTAGTTATTAATCACATGGGATTAAATGAAATCACATGTGATTGAAACAATAACTGTAAGTATTTGACTTGTATTTCCCCCCCCCCCCCCCCATAAAGTGTTTAAAACATTTAAAATCATTTCAAAGGTTGATTCAAGGGGTATGAACTCACTTGTGGTGAGTCGTTTGAATTGCAGTGTCGGATACCGTGCTAGGTGGCAAACGGAGACTGGTTTACACGCACGAGCCTAGTTATCATATAATAAGCATATATATAACTAATTAGACAAATAATAACTTAAATAAATAAGTTAAGACACTTAGGAAACATGTAAACACTTTTATGAGTGTTTAAGGTCCAAATGGTCGCATCTAAGTTGCTACGGGACAAGGCAAAAGGGTTTGAAACATCAAATGGCCTTGCATAGGAGTTCACCACCCAACAAACCCCATACTTTGGAGTTTACGGCCGTAAACTCATAGGTTTATGGCCGTGAACTCCTCAAATGGTGGTTTTGGGTGTTTTATGGTGCTATCTTGATCCTAGTACACTCCTAGCTTTGTTGGAATAACACATGAAGTAGTTTAAGGCTCTAGAATACTCCATAGGGGATTTTACGGCCTAAAGTCCATTCACCCTAGAGTTTACGGCCGTAAACTCCTATGGGGTGATGGCTTTTAATTGTTTTGAGGCTCTTAAACATCAAGGATGGCTTCCATGAATTTATCTAAGGCTAATGGGGACAAGAGGCACATTTTTGTGCCTTCACTTGGAGTTTACGGCCCAAGATATGTTCCTTGGCCGTAAACTCCTTTCAAGGAGTGATTATTATGTGCTTAACTCTCCATTCAAGTCCCAAGTGTTCAAGGTAAATTGTCTTAAGGCCTTAGGTGTGTTTGGAATGCTTTTTACCCTAGAAAAAGGGGTTTACGGCCCAAGATATGTTCTTGGCCGTAAACTCCTACAAACTTATGATTTTGATGTGTTTTGATGTCCTAAATAAGCACAAGCATTTGAGGGTTAAAGTCGTTAAGCATTTGGGGAAGTTTAGGGCACTAAATGCCCTTGAAAAGGGGTTTACGGCCCAAGGAAGTTCCTTGGCCATAAACTCCAATTACTTGGGTTTCTTGGATGATTTCTAGCCTATAAAGATCATACACAAAGTCCATGATAAGTTGTCTAACATGGGGATGGGTCTAGAAAGCATTAAGGCTCCATTTTGGAGTTTACTCCCCAAGAACGTTCTTGGGCGGTAAACTCCCGGATCTTGTAATCTAAACATGTAATTTATGTTAATAAGCATCTAACAAGTATTGAAACACATATAGAAAAGTAGACTCACAATCTGGGATGAAAACCCGAAGATCCGTCAGAGAGAATATGGCTTTTCTCTATTTGGAATTGTGAATAATGAATTTATTTAATTCAGAAAACTATTTATAGTCCTAGAATATTTTGGCAGAAAATATTTTCATTCCTGATTTTGGACTGTAACATTATGAAACTTGAAATGCCCAAATTTCACAAAACCAGGAGCATCCACTCTCCTGATATCTCCTAAAACATATACCCTAATGTACACAAACTTGTTCGGAAAAGTATGAAAATCACTGAAACTGAACTAGCTTCTATTGAATAGATGATGTTCGTACAAATGGAAATTTCGGGTTGTCACAATTTACCCTTAACAAATCAAAAGTCAAGTCACAGTCAACTGCCAGTTGACCAGACTCGCCGAGTTGGCTTGCCAACTCGCTGAGTCCCTTTCCCTTAGTCTGACCATAAATCCGTCTCTACTCATCGAGTTAAGCGTTGACTCGACGAGTTTTCCTTCTATACCCAAGGCCAATAGTCCTTCATCCTACTCGCCGAGTTGTATGAACAACTCACCGAGCTCATCTTCATCCGAAGAACACTCTAAGTTGTGACTCGCCGAGTTGTATGAACAACTCGCCGAGTTGTATGAACAACTCGCTGAGTTGTTCTTGAGACAAGAAGATTGCCTTGAACTCACCGAGTCATGGCATTGACTCGCCGAGTGACTTCATGAGTGAGTCTAGCTCCCGACCCACCGAGTCATACCCAATGACTCATTACTCCCAACCTACAAAAGCGAAAAGGGGGAAACTCGAGGACTCGCGACTCGACTCGCCGAGTCAGATGAACGACTCGCCGAGTCGGCCTCATGCAAAAACTATACACGCGATTCTGCTTGGATCCAGCTCATGCCATTCATAGATCTGGATTTCTAGGACATGAATAACACGTAAAGTTTCCAACTTTACGTGTAAATAATCACCAATAAAGGTTTTAGGGCTCAAAATGCACCAAAAGAGTAGATCTAGGGCTTTCATGCAATATGGCTCCATAAAGAAAGTAGATCTAAGCTCCTGGAGCTCAATCACACCTAGATCTAAAGGCTAACAACTTATTACAACCCATAAAGCACAACAAGCTTGGGGGAAAGGCTCAAGAAGGACTTCTATGGAGCTAAAAGGGACTATAAGCATTAAAACAGAGGGAAATCGAGTTATACCTTAAGGAACACACTGAGATAGCTCAAAGATGCCTGTCCTCCTCTTCTTCTTGATCTACTCTCCTTCCCACTCCAAAACTTCAAGAAAACACACCAAATATTTCAAACTCACAAGGAACAAGTCTTGAACGAAGTATAGGGCTCTGAGGGTGAATGGGGGCGAGCTTGGGGGCCGAATGAGGGGTTTAAATAGGGTGCAAACCCTTGAAATTTAGGGTTTCATCAGATAGCGGTGACTCGCCGAGTCCAGAATATGGACTCGCCGAGTCGCCAACTTAAACGTGTTTCGGATCTCGTCTCTACTCGGCGAGTCGGATCTACAACTCGTCGAGTCCAAGGCTAAAAATGAAAAACACTAAGATAAATTTTACGTACCAGAAACAGATGCTACATATAATGACAACTGGTGTGGCATCCATGAGAATGCACCACTTAAAAGAACAGTTTTGAATAATGTAAGTGAAAATTATTTAAATTGCTTATCAGTTTTGATTGTTTCCACTTAGATGTGAACATTAACATTCTTGTAGAGAAATGGAACTTCAAATGAACCCTACATAGCCAAATCAACAAACATGACAACACAAAAAGAAGCCTAACTTGGCATATAACCAAATTTCCAACAAATTTCAAAATTTTAAGGTTTTGTTGAACAATTTTTTCCATTTATCATAATTTTATTTTATTCCAACCTTATATGAGTAATCAATAATCTAAATCAAGTGAAAGAAGTAATTATTCATTTAAATCCAGTAAAAAAAATTACAATATTGTGAAATTACATATAATTTACATGTTTGCTTATTGTCTTGGAGGTACCCGACCACTTGGATATGTACTATTATTTGATTAATTAGTGCATAAATTACATTATAGAATATGAAATTTAACGATTGTTCAAATTCATTTACACTTGATTTAACAATAGAAAATGGACAAATTTATATTCATAAAAGTATGCTTAATTCAACAAATTTGTTATCAAAATTAATAGAAAACTAAGTTTCTTGAAGAAACAAGACAAATACATAAAAATAAATAAAAAAACAAAAAACAATTGAAGATCATGTCAGAAAGGTATGACCAATAAAATCTTTTTGATACTTTTCAATATAGACATGGTTAATCTTTTCTTCAGGATGATAAGTACAAGTGAGTAGAGAAAACAAATTTATAATCATAAAAATATGCTTAATTAAAAAAATTTGTTATCAAAGTTAATGGAAAATATTTTTGTCAAAATAACCAATTATTAAGTACGTGGGATATTAACACTAAGGGATTTTGAGTTTTGCATCATCCTCAAGCTTCAATAAAAACATCAACTAATGCTCATCACTTTCAAGTAAAAATCTTTGCAATATAAACTTAATTATAGTAAAGCTAATCAATAACGTTATAGAAAAAGGTAAGTTTAAGAATAATTACATAAAGTTATTGGGTTAGATATTTGGAAATCGAGCAATTGTAATTTAACATGTATGAGATCGATTATTATCTTCAAAATTTGAAGTATTTACTATATTAATGAGAATTAAATACAAGATGACTCTTTTGCCCTTGATGAATTTTGGTACCATCGATGTACACTGAGAAAGAAATACAATAATTAAAAAGATATATCACGTTGATTTGCAAACATATAGGATGTTGAGTGCATAAGTTATGACTTTAAATTTGGGGAGGATTTTAATTTTAATTTAGGGATAACAGAAATTGTTGAAGGTTTGAGAGGAAACATTGATAGACAACGTGTTTAACCAAACATTGGTCAAGATGACGTAAACAATTTGATCTAAGGGTGGAAAATGTATAAGTGAAACACATTCAAAAATATTTATTACTTTAGATGATGAAATAAAGATTATCTTTTAGACATAGAATTCAATCTTCTATTTCGTATATGTAAATGTCTTACACTTGGGTTGTGGTGACTTAGTAAGACATGTGGAAGATATGTTGGATAACTTATTGACACATGTTCAAATCCTGACACTACTCAGCCTCTGTGGCCATGGAGTTTCGCGTGCAGTGACTCCGTGTCATGAGGCATAGCCTCATGTTCGCAGCGGGGATTAGTCGGTGCGCGAAAGCTCTCCCGGAAACCCTCGTTAGGGACGTTTCATTTACAAAAAAAAAATGTAAAAGTCTTAGTCTTTGCCTCTCTCTAACGTCATTGTAATGTGTTTTTATTATTTAAATCTGTAAAATTATGGATATCATTAATATCTAAAAAATAATAATATTTCGATGGTAAATGTTTACTAATAAATTTTTCAATAAATTCACAAGAAATTGTAAACTTCGTTTTAGAACGGTTAAAAGATTTATAAAAGTTTATAATTTCATAAAAAGTTGTAGTTTGCTAATATTTATATTGAAGTTGTAATGAATAACATTGTAACAATGCTGGTAAATTCACATTCAAAGGAAATAATAGAGTAAAAAATGATTAAAATTCTAAATTCATATGAGTTTAAACCCAAAATGCAAATAGATGAATAATTCAATATTTCATAAAACCCAAAATGTATTTAAATGATCAAAATTCTAACCCAAAAAACGAATAGTATTAAACAAAGTAATCAAAAAACAAACCCAAAAACCAAATGGTATGTAAACATAATATGAAATCAACTGTACTCTAATCACCCAACTACTCATATAAAATCATGAAAATCATATATTATTTTTCTTTCTTTGGAATTAACAATTTTGGCTTGCCTTCTCCATAAGTACGATCTGCCATTGATGTTAATGATCGTTTGGTTGATGACATCGTCTCCATATTATCAACATCGTAAACATCTCCCAAGTTGTGTTTTTAATTCTTCATGTCTAGACATTTTTTTAAAGGATGTCCACTTAATTAGTGAACTTATTACAATACTTTTATCAAGATTCAAAGCCGGTGTGCAGTTATCACCAGTAAACGAAACTGCATCCTAAATATAGAAAATAAATTCATATGTCAATCTAAAAGTTAATAATATTTTAAAGTATTTAAAATATTAGATTTAGTTATATTATATTTAAAACCTTTAAATTTAATGTGTCTTTACATCCGAATTTCGCCGATAAAACGTTAAACGAATCAGATTACGGCGCCTATAATTGTAGTACGTAGACATATGTTAGTTGATCAACTAGAATATAAAAAATGAATCTAATAAGTGTAGTGTTTGTAGTATGTTTTGTAAAAGAATGTTACATGTTTAATGTTAATTTTTTTTTCCAATTCAACAGTGATTTTATTATCAACATTGAAGTTTGAGATTGCATAACCATCAACATTGTTCTTGAAATTATAATGAGAAATTTGAATTTTGAACGACAACTTTTTATCCAAAAGTAATTTCAAAGCAGACGGATAAATCTTCATATTACCCTCCTAAAAATGGAAAAACTAACGGTTATAAAAATAGACAGACAAAAAGTAAAAATTAGTTTTATGTAAATGAAGTTAATACCGATAATCTCATTAAACTTTTGAAGCAACTCTTGTGTGTTTTTTTCAAGAAATTTCTTTGCGTCACAATCAAATAATGTAAGTGACACCATGCCGGTAAAGTCTTCTATTATAATGGTGATTTTGAAACTAAAACCATTGATATAAACAAATTCAATAATATAAAATTTGAAAATTTAATCGAAGATTATAATAATATGTATAAAAGAGTTATTGAAAACCTTGGAACAACATATACGTCTTTATTCATGCAAGTTGAAGTGTAACAATAAAAAACTTTTTTATCTTGCTTTTGATCCGTTCCACCAGCTTTGTCATCATGCATTAAAACAACTTTTATGATTTTCTCTTGACAAACATAAGTCAACACATTAAAAAATCGATATAAATGGTGTAATTTTGTTTCTGTAACTAAATGAATGAAACTAATATGCTTAAAGTATATTGATTAATTTTTTTGATGACCTCTCAACATGAACACAATAATAACAAATAATAAGAACATAGTAAACGCAAGAAATTGAAGAAGAATAAGGAGAATAGAGTAAAGTAAGAGCTTGGAAAAAAGAATCAGAGAAAAAGATTGCTCAAGAAGAACACTGTAAATCATAGGACTCAATACAAAATCGTAAGAATAATCACTTCAATGTAATCGTATATATAGGGTGTTTTTGAAGAGGGAAATCATTATCTTCTAAAAAATTTGGGATCCTAATATATCATCTTTGAGATTTTCGGTTACTCATTTGGAAAAAAAGAGAGATATCGGCTACATTAATTCAAAACTTCAAATTAATTGACTTTCTTATTTAATCAGTTTTAAAATTCATCCAATAATCTCAAATTGATTCATTTTATGTAGGATATATCAAAAAATAAATTATGAATAATATTGACTTTAATTTTGACTCTTAAATATTTTGCTGATTTAATGTGATTATATTAGATTTTATAGGTTAATAACTTAGTTATTGATATTCTTGTTTAATGAGTTTTTTTTAAATAAATAAATAAATAAAATATAAACGGGTTTGAATTTGGAAATCAAAAACTATAAATAAAGAAGTTAAATTAGGAACAATATTAATTAGAGAAGCTGATATCATGTATATAAATAGAATGATACTAGGTGTGAGACTCATGTATTACATTAGTTTATTTAAAAAAAACAATTAAATATAAAATTGTAACAATTTGAAAATTTTGAATTTATAAGAAAAATGACAAAAATTTTGAATTATTAAAACTAATGAGGCTTTAATTTATTGAATACATTACATATATAAATTATTTCTAATAAATACCTTACATATATATTACCTTACATATTAAATGAAGAATTTTAATTTAATAAAATAAAAAATACAATAAAATGACAAGTGGGAAATAGAAAATTTAAAAATTCTAGAAAATGGCATGTGTCTAAATGGAGAAGAAGATGACATGTGGCAAAAAAACTTTCATTTATTATAGTAGATATACAAAAATCAATATACATTTGATATATAGGAACACTATTATATAAAGATTCAACAAAACTAATTTTTAACACTTTATATTTGAATCACAAATCTCTTCAAACACATGAATCTTTTATGCGAGCCAAACTTACTTATATACTACTAACTAGTTTATAACCCGCGGAAACCATGGTTACAACATTAGTTAAAATTTCAAGTAAAAACTTTAAATTATTAATCAATTATTTGAAAAAATGATCAATTAACAGATATTTCTTTAGTTATATAAAATTATAATTGTTGATTTAAATAAATACGTGATCTTATAATCTTTATTAATTTTATTTTAATTTTTATTCTAATGTTATTAATTTAATGTAATTAGAATGAAAATTTTAAATTTGAAATGAAACATCAATAGGTTAACAAATGGCATGACATTAATTAGAAGGCCTAATAAGGTGACGCATGACAAAAGAAGATTAAACTTGTTCTTTTATTAGAATAGGGAGATGTTTCAATCGATAAAATAATGACTGAATTTAAAAATGCTATAATTATTACAGATTCTATAATTAAATATAATTGTGTTTGAATTTTATTTGAGGAAAATGATGTCAGCAGTTTGATCTAATTGTGAAAAATATAGGATTAAAACACAATCAAAGGCTCTGATTGCTTCCTTGGTGAATTAAGAGTTATCTTTTTATAATATTTAGAGATTGAATTAAAACAACGTTCGACCGTTATATGGTTCCGTGACAAAAAATTTAGTAAATTTTATTTTTTCCAACACTCACACACCCAACCACACACCACTAAAACAAATAACAAAATAATATTCACAGAACATAACTAAAAATATATTAATCATTTTACTTTTACATAATGACCAAAATGTTAAAAAAAGAAAAGGGATTTATTATTATTATTATTATTATTATTATTATTATTATTATTCTTTTGTAAAAATATTTCGACACAATCGATAGAAATGATACAAATTTATTTATTATTATTATTTTTATTTGCATAATTACATTTTCTCTTTAAATAATCATAGAAAATCTCCAAGTATCCCAACAATCGATACAAATGTAAAACGTTTTGGTGTTTTAAATAATAAACTTTGTGAAACACGTGGTGTCCACTTCCCCAAAAACATTTTATAATTCGAAATTATCATGTAACAAATTGTTTGACATAAATTAATCAAAAAATGTAAGTTGACGTTAGTTACTAACAAACCTTTTGTAAAATTCTAAAATGAATATTTTCCATGGTTACCTTCAAATAACATTCCTTGATAATAAAATAATACAAGTATGTTCTACTTTTTCTTTAATATATGTCCCGAAGTAAAACGGAGCAGTGATTTGTGAACCCTTTCAAGTTTCCGAGGTGCTCATAGGTCAATTACCAAACTTTAAGGGGGCTATTCTCAATATAATAATAGTAAAAGGGGTTATTCTGTAAGTTATGTCCTTCCGACTCCCAAACTATGACGTGAGCAATGACCGACGATGAGTTTTACTCGCCGACATTCAGAACCTTCTAGTCGTCCCTTTAATCCTCTTCATATAAATCAAGCTTCCAAAATCACAATAACCCTCGATTTTTTTCTTAAATTTGCTTCATCTGAAAGCTAATCAAATCAACCCCAGATCATGTCGTCGTCATCGGAGCAGGACTTTGATCAGTCAATTCGCGATTTCATCACATCATTTGTCAGAACTGCCGTTGCCGCCGCTCCTCCGTCACAGGATCACGACGGAGAAGAAGCAGAAGCAGAAGCGATCGTCTTCACGGTTTACGCTACTCACGCCGGAAGTCTCGTGAAAGAAGGGCCATTACCGGCGTCGAAAGCGGCGATAGAGGCCATCCCGACGGTTACAGCGACGGAGGGAGAAGATTGTGCGATATGTTTGACGGATTACAGTGGTGTTGCCGGAGAAGCGAAGGAATTGCCGTGTAGGCATCGGTATCATTCGGATTGTATCATGAAGTGGTTAGGTATCCATGGGTCGTGCCCGGTTTGTAGATACGAGATGCCGGTGGATGAAGAGGAGAAGCGGCGGAGAGACGGTGGTGATGGTGAGTGGTGGCGAGTGATGATCACCGTAGAGCGTCGGACTCCGGTGAGTGAATCGGGTCGGAATTCTTCGGATTCGGTAGAGGGTAGTGGGTCATCAACAGACTATATGGATATTGATTAGATTTTTATATTTTTTAATTCTTTTTCTCCATTAAGGAATTTTGTACAAAATGCATCAAGTTTGGTTTTTATTTAATTCGCTAAAATTGGTTAGTTCGATTTTGAAAATTTCATCGTACGTGTTTTTTTTTTATTGTTGAAAGGTTAATTAAGCAATCTCCAAAAAAGATTAGAGCGTAAACTAAAATAATTCTATGGATGATTGTTATTACAAAAAAATGGATTTGTTACTTTTTCTTTTTTAACAATAGAGAGTTATTTTGTGATACAGTAGATATCTTAGTTCGGTTTTTACCAAATCTTCCACGAGAAAGTAAGCGTCTTATATGGGATGGAGTCGTGGAGACTTTTTTGTTTTTACAAGCACGGCAAATTGGTTGGAGAGACTAATAAGTTACTAAGGATCTTTGGTTTAGCTTTTCACAGTCTTTTTTGTAAAAGAAAAAAAACAAAAAGATGTTTGACAAACTAGGAACTTTTGGAGTTTTAATACAAGAAAAAACATTTTTTTGGAAAAGTCAGGAAATCTTGACTTTTTGTAACTTTTTGGAAAAGATCTTTTAAGCTTTTAAAAGCTAAGCCAAACACGCCCTAAAATTCATTGTAAATTGTTGGAGTTGTAAAGATATGTTTCTCGATTAATAATGTTTGCTTATGAAAATTTTGTACTTTTGAAATAATAAAAAATTTCAATCACTCAACGACTAACTCCTAACTAAATTTGTAAATTATTTATAAATAAAATGAAAGTATTTTTTGGATTGGCCGCATAACGACAAAATGATTTGAATTGACGTACTCATAAAAATAAATGTTTTGTTAATTTATTATGTGATTAATAAATTAAATAGTAATAGTTAATAGTTAATTATTAATTAAAGATAGTCAGATTTGATTAATTAATCAGAATTAATCTTAAATTAATTTGAATTAGTTATAAGTGCAATGGATGAAATGTAATTATTCAGTAATTGAAAAAAAAAAGAAATTCTAAAATCTTCCATGGTATTAATGATTTTGGAAGAGTTTTTAGGATTTTCGGAAGCCTCTTGGTAACTGATAAGAAAATGATTTGATTCGGGATTAAATTTATTATTTAATTATTCAAATCTAGATTCATCTGCTAGTTACCTAAACTATAAATAGGACCATTGGACACCAAAATTTCGTGGTTCTCTCTACCTAAAGGGTGAAGAACGAAATTATCATCCTCTTTTCTCCTCTCCTTTAATCTTAGGGTTTCTTGTGTTTTGAGAGTGAAACATTATATGCTCGCATATTATTAGAGCTAGGTTTTCCAAGGAGACAACAAGATTTGATTAACTTGATTGGAATCAACAAAATGTACGTATCTCTAACCATGAATTTCGATTTATAAGGTTTAGTTTTGTGTTTTTATAAGTATGTTGCTATTAGATGTGAAAAAGGCATAGATCCATTTTAGGTTGTATGCATCTTTAAGTGTTAAGAGAATTTCTGCATGTACAATTGTTTTGTAACCTAAAATCCCTATCATAAACAACACTTGGACAGATAAGCACAAATCCTTCATGTAACATGTAAACCAATATAAGACATGAAGCTATCCAAACCTCTACTACTAGTTTTACTGAAACATCCCATACGTGAGCAACTTTAAATAAATTTAATAAATTAAATTTGAGGTCTAAGTCTATCCAAAAATGTTTAAGATTTCGAAATAAAGTTAGTCCTAAAGTTCAAAGTTTGACAATGTCTGTTTTACACGCGATAATGTATCAACCAATAGAAAAACATAAGCATAAGCGAGTCATTGCAACTAGAAGACTTCTAAAATTTCATGCTTCCACCAATAGCAAAACATAAGCATAAACGAGTCATTGAAACTAGAAGTATTCTAAAATTTCATGCTTCTACTTCTGTCTTCAATATCCAGTCTTATTCGAGTACATGTCAAAATATAGGTGTTAGGCTTCGAAAACCTAATTATATTTTCCATGGGTAACTCTCTGATGGTGGTTCATTTTCCATGTGCCCATCAGATAATATGAAGTTTCCTTTACTTGCTTTATGCATCACATTAGTAGGGCTCCTCCCATCATCATCATAACATCTTTATTGATTCTTGCTTCTTGCATTTCACGTATCCGTTGAAACCATCCCAACATCTTTTCATCATGTAGTATCGTCATTTCGTTCAACACTGATTGAAAATTGTCCGAGCATTGTCGATGTGGATTACACCTTGTTTCAATAACATTTTCATAAGCAATCGTGAGACAGATACCTCTTATGTTCTCCATTTTATGAGGAATTTCACATGCTAATCATTAAATAATAATTATTACATATAGATTGCAGTCCTTCTCTTCCCTTTTCATGCCTCCACGTCAAGATTTCCTTCTCAAGTCGCCTCAACAATCTCTCCTGTATCCCGAAAGATTGCAGTCCGCTCCTCGAACTTGACAATCAACATGTCAGTGATCCGACCAATAATACTAGACAACTCTTCCAATAAAATCTGTGAAACCTTAGTGACATTCCAATCATGTAGTCCTACGTTGCCCGCATCAATCTCAGAAGGTTCTGTTTCCTGTCGGGTAATCGACATTCTGTTGAAAAAGACAAAGTTGTCATTACATAACCAAAGAATTATCCTTTTTCTATAACAGTTACCCATTGATTAGAATCCCTCACATCAATCCTCTACTAACCTCTTAGAATCTCCATTGTCATTCCTGATTCAAGTACAATTAATGTGCTTCTAGTAGTACGGGCATAATACTACCTTCCACGCCTATCCATACTTTCCTAGAAAATCATCCCGAATCCTCCAAGTCACTTCCTTACAATGATGCTCCCAAACTGCTAACCAACGCCCAATCACACTAAAGCACTTCCTAGGCTTTCCTAGGACTCCGACCTCACCGTGCCATCAATTGCTGAAAAACTCCTACTAAGTTAAGCTAACTACTTCATGAATACAATTACATGCACCAATACCTAAATAATCCTTCGACTAAAATACCCAACCGTACAACGGTTAGACTCAAACGAGAGCTGCACAATAGGGCAAAATCAATCATTCTAACATTATTTAACCTTTGCAGCATGTAACTTAACATATTCATTTAATAGTTAACTCACATCAATATGAGTCCCACAAAGCACAAAACAAGCAACATTCAAGTAGTAACTCAACAGGATGTATTCTCACACTATGCTTTTGGGAATCACTTATTTAAGCTCGACTGATTGCATGCATCATACCCCTTTCTTTGGAAAAGTCTTTTTAGAAAACTTTATTTTCTTTCAAAAAGACTACCAATTCCTCAGTTTGAGTTCACACTCCCAAGAGTGTGCCCAAATCCCTCAAACCAAGGCTCTGATACCAACTTGTAACATCCCAAAAATGTCAATAAAAATTTTCATTTTAAAACATCAAGTCATACAAACATTGGTTCCAAATCCCATCAGTATCAATTGTATTTTCAAACATCATAGTATTTTAAAAGTAATCAATGTAGAAAAAGCCATTGGGGGATGTTGTGCAATCAAGTCGGGCCCATCCCTATGGAACTGGAAGTACCTAAGAAAATGTTTAAACCACAAACCATAAGCACAAAGGTTAGTGAGTTCTCCAAAATACCACACACACAACCAATATAAACACAATGTATGCAAGCATGAGCCTTCAGACTGACTTGACCACTTCGTAAGGCCTACAATATGCTTAGACCGCTCTCCCGAGCCTACAATTTACTGGCCCGCCCAGCAAGGCCTACGGTAGTTGGGCCGCTCTCCTGAGCCTACAATCTATTGGCCCACCTCACAAGGCCTACAGTAGTTGGACCGCTCACCCGAGCCTACAGTCTATTGGCCTACCTCGTAAGGCCTACGGTAGCTAGAACGCTCACCTTGGGCCTATAATATCATCTGAACTGCCTGGGCCTCTTGATCTTTAGCACATAACTGAACCACCTCACCCAACCCCACCATGTTGACATATACATATAAATAATAATAGGCAAACACATGTAATTATACAATTCTACATACTTAACATATCGTTACTGCATGACACATCCTATACTCAAGGATATATAACCTAATGAGGTGGGTCGGCCTTGGTGCCTTAGACCCAAAAGTATACTGCAAAAACTCACCTGACTCACAAAATCAACTAAACCTTAGCTCAATACCCCGCAACAGATGCTACAACACTCTTATCAAAGAATACAAGGTCCAACCTTAGCCTACACACTAAATCCAACAATCCTGACCAAAAGTCAACCGAAGTTAACAAGTGAACGATCAAGCTCAAAGTTAACAACCAATAATATCAACCATTGAGCCTCACATCGTGACAAGCCTTTATTCACGTCGTGAGAACTCACTCAACCCGATTCCATCTCGACTCATTCCAACTTAGTCATAGACAACCCACTCAGCAAGCATCATGATGTGAACCTTCCTTGGTCACGTCGTGAGCACAAAATGACAACCTAGTCACGAAATCCTTCCTCGGTCACATCCTGATATCCTCATAGTCACATCATGAATTTAGTATAGGACATCCAATTAATGATTTGAGTCCTTAAACCATTAAGTCTTCCACTCACACTTTCCAAAAAGCCTTAAGGGACTCCAAAGGTTCATAAAAATGATTACTTTATGGACATGCATTCTCCATGCATGTCCTCTATCCAATCTAGGTCAAATGCCAATAAAATGACTCCAAACTCATGCAAGGTTCCCAATTCATAACCACAATCTAGATTTGAACCAAATAATATTCAAAAGGATTCAATGATCTATAAGGTTGCCAACTTTATGGAATCATATGACTTCAACGTGCTCAAACTTGAAGATAAAGGGACAAGGACTTAGATCTAGCATCCTAGAAGCATAAATATTGAATTTTGGACACTTGCAAAGGTCCATAATGTGCACAAGAGAATGATGATGGGGTTTCCTTGTTGGATCAACACTCTAGAACACCATCTTCTTCTTCTTCAATCCACCAAAACAACAAATTGGGCCAAGAACCACCAAGAAGGATTAGGGTTAGGGTTTTCTAAGGTTTGAAGGTGATGGAGGCTGATAATGAACCCTAAAATCGAGTTAGAGAAACTTAAATAAGAAGGAAACCCTAAAAGGTCATGGGAATGGGCTGCAGCCTTCTTCACATCCTGACCACCTATGTGTCACGTCGTTACCACAGTCAAGATACATGTTCCTCATTTTTCTTGTCACGCCATTACCTCTCTATGGTCACGTCGTGATACCCGGTTCTCCCCAAAAAACAAAGCTTTTGAATCCTTAATGCCCTAAACCAAACCATTATGAAAAATGGATGGTACATATACCTTGTCTTACCATTCCAGAATCTTTAGTTAACTTCTGAAGTTATCTTAAAATTACCACACAAGGGTAGCAAGTGACATGTGCATATGATGCTTATATTGAAAGTTACCACCGCTAAAATTAATTGTCTTTAAATGGATATCCATAAGGGCCACACCTAGTCTTAACCCAACATAAGTGGATACACAATTTAATGATCAATATCAATTCAACTAAAAATAAAATATCCCCATTATAGTGTAAATATTTTCAAAGTATGTTTTCATGAATGCACAAAATACATATAGTAATCACATAGCACATAAGTGATATATCATATGAAAAAAATCAATTTGAAGTAATCAAAGTAGGATAAGGACATGTATTATTGGGTATAAACTCGTAACATTCGGATTCTCAGGCATATTATTTTACTTATTCATTTTTGGAGTTTATTGAGCAATTCGACAAGTTGGTGCTACAACTCGCCGAGTAGAGTCGGGCGTGGCCACGTGGGATTAATGATCTACTCAACGAGTCCGAGAGTCGACTCACCAAGTAGGCACTATGAGAGGAAACCCTAAATCCCCAGGTATGGGGCCTATATAAGGACACTTATAGCCTCATTTGTGGCTCCCCATCTGCTTCCCTTCACCGAGAGAAAACCTAATTGCCCCTTGAGCTTTTGAGAGAGTATTGAGCCATTATTTGAGAACTTTGGTGCATTTTTGATAAAGAAGAGGAGGATTTCAAGCAAGGATTGTGAAGAGGCTCTTAGATTTGTTGCTAAACATCCAGGAGCTTTTGTTTAAGGTATAAAGTTCATACCTTTTTCATTTGTATGGGTAGATCTCATGATTTTAGAGTTTAGGGATTCATTTCCATCTTATTTTGGGACCTTGAAGGTTTTGAGCACATTTTTAGTAATGGACATTACATCTTGACCTTGTAAGGTCCCTAGAGTTGAAAGTCCCTTGCTTTATTCTACCATGTTAGCTCCTTGGATGAGAAACTTCTTCTCAAGCATGTTCTTGTCATTTTTAGCCCTAAAGTGACATGCATGAACGTAAAGCTTGTGGCTTTACGTGATATTCAATCCTTGAGAGCTTAGATCTAGAGTGTGAGAGAGTGTTCTGCCTTAAAATCGTTTGAATACAAATTGAGTCTGAATGGACTCGCCGAGTTGATGAGCCGACCCAACGAGTCAGTTGGGGTTTGTCCCGATGAGTTAGGTGATGCAATGGCTCGGCGAGTTAGGGGTTAACTCGATGAGCTGGTGTAACACCCTGTTCAGAAAGTATTCATTTATGGATTTCGGAGGCCAAGGCTAGGTGTGTTTTGGTCTTTCAAGGGTTCGAAGTTTTATTCGAGAAGTTTTGGGCAGGGGTGTGTCTCTAGAATTGTAGAGCTTCTCGCCACCTTTTCGTGTATATAAAGTTCATCGGAAACGGATTTAGGAAGAAGAAGTTATAGCATTTTGAAGTTGTTAACAATTATGGTCCCTCAATGGAAAAGTTGGCAAAGAAGGGCCATGCATGGAAAGTAGGAGGCACTGGGTATGCCCAACGTAAGTTGGGTTACGTCCAGCATATGAAAGGAGGTGGACGCGAGAGCTTTTTGGCATACGCCCAACATGCACTCAGTGTCCAGAAACCCTAGTTTTAGGGCATGCCACTATATAAGGAACATAATGGCCCAAACCCTAGCCCCCTTATCTGTCCCTCAACCCCAGAGAAGTCTTAGAACGCCTCATCTCTTCATCCTTGAGTGACTTTGAGTTCAAGAAGCTTATTTTGGTGGTGTAAGCTTGGAAGAGGAAAGGAAGAAGATTGGCAAGGAGGAACCTTGGAAGCTAAAGCTCGTAGATCTGAGATAGGATCATATTTTGGAACTCTTTGGAGGTATAAAGTTCACAACTTTACTTAAGGGTGCTTAGATCTAGTGTGGTTTAGTTACGGAGTAGTTTTTGGTCCAAAGGTTGAAGATTTATAGCTTAAATCTGATTTCCAGGCCATGGGTTGCCACCCTTGGTGCTAAATGACTCCCTAAAGCAGAAAGTTGATACCTTGATGTGTAACACCGTAAAAATTAAAACAATTTTTCGCATTTTCAAACACATTTTTCCAAACACATTTATTAATAAAATGTCATTGTATCATATCCTTGTTTCACAAAACATCACCCAAGATCGAAATACATAAAATCCCATGTGTGTGTACGGATCATGCCGGCACCTTCCCGCGGTCATCACTGGTACCTGAAACACATAACACGTAACACTATAAGCATAAAACTTAGTGAGTTCCCCCAAATACCACTCTAACACATTTTAGCCACTCGAGGCTATAACTCTGTTTGACCCTCTGGTCAATGTGTCTCAGTGGGACCCTCTAGTCCCAGCTCTCTGTGGGCCCTCTGGCCGTAACTCTGTGGACCAAAAGGTCCTAACTTTATGGACCCACCGGTCCTAGCTCTGTAAACTCTGAATCATGCATATCACATATCACAACAATAATCATACATAAATAGCAAGCAAATACACTGGCACATAGCTCTAAAATATACTGACACATAACCCTATTACCACTCTAGGTAAAGTATAGTGAGAAGACTCACCTCTGGTATCTCGGTGAATCTTTGACTCGGTAAAAGCTGGCCTTGCCTCCGCCTAATCATATGAAATAAATACCCTTTTTAATATAACTCTCAAAGGCTAGACTATGTCCTCTTATGACACTCTCAGAAGGGTAAAAGACCATTTTACCCCTCTCATAACTCAAAAGGCCCCACCATAGACCATACCCTAAAAGTCAACCAAAAGTCAACCTTCCGGGTTACACTGCGCATACCAGATGTGTACGCTGAGCGTACCCGGCAGCCTCTCAGAATCGGGGAATGCCACCTAGTACGCGGTGAGTACTGGGATTATGCTCGACGTACTCCCCAGCTTCAGCCCCTTAGCTCTTGAGGTCTTAAACAGTTAAGACCCACATCCAATTTCTAGATCTGACCACATCTAAGCCTCTTTATCCATAAAGTTGATGACTTTAAGCCTTTGCATGGCTAAACAAGCCACCAACTCCCATAATAATCCATCCTCTAACTCTAGAAGGCTTATTACTCAAGCATGACCTCAAACTAACAACCAAGATGGAAACTTTATGGTTCTAAATCACTAATACCACTGAAAAGGGACAGATCTCGGACCATGGAGTACCTTACACTCATAAAGTCTCCACCTTTGGGGTTTTTAACCCTAGAAATGGCACATGCAACAACAACCAAAAGAAGAGGAAAGTTTTGAACTTTATACCTCTAAGTGTAGCCCCTTTTTCTGTAGATCTCAGATCCAAATTGGCACTTCAAGCTTTAGCTTCCAAGAGCTCCTTTCCTTCTTCTTCACTAAGTCACCAAAGCACAATTAGCTCCAACAACACTCACACACACTAAGGACGATGGGAGGCTCGCTTTTAGGGTTTCACTCACTGATATGGAGGCTGAGAAATGAGCCTTAGCACCCTTTAAATAGTGCACAAGACGGGTTAGGGTTTTTGCACCTGGGTCGGGTACGCTCGGCGTAACTCTGGGTACGCCCACCGTACCTTGGCGACTCCGCGTCCAAACTAAGCGCATGAGTACGCGCAACGTACCCGTCTGGTACGCCCAACATACTCACTTGCTAGGTTTCCTCCACTCAAGGACTAATCATGACCAATTGACAAAGAAAAAGGGTGAAAGAAATGCACCTGAATCTCGGGGTGTTACATGATGGTCTTTTTGGAGCCATGCAAGAGATAGGACCATTGTCATGGAAGTAGGTTGTCATATTTTGAGTTTGGGCTTATTTAATGGGTTGCATGCCATCAAGTAAGAAACTTTACGAATTAAGACGTGGAAGAGGACTTGGATCTGAGTTTGTAGCCTCTGGAACAGGGTATTAAGAACTTATTGGGAAAAGGTCTTAAGAGAGGTATTACGCTAAGCGTACGTGCAAGTACGCCCAATGTACGCACCATCTTGCCTGTACGCTTAGCGTACGTAGATGTACGCCCGCGTACTTTGTCTGTTTGGGTCATGAATTATTGGGTTGCCGATTGGGGCATGTTTGAGTATTTGGGCCTTAGCAGGCCATCAGAAATCAGATAATTTGGGCCCCGTTTGGAAAATTGGGCCATTAGTGGGCTACTAGTGGGCTTGGAAAGCTTTCTTAGTATTGGGCATTAGATATGAACCAAGTGTTGGATTAATGTCTAAGTCCATAACTATAATTGGTAAGACTTGACCCGACCCAGCATGGTCCATTTGGGTTGCATGGCATCATGCAGTTGGATAGACTAAAATGAGAGAAATAACACTTAAGGTTTATTAATATATTATAAGTTCTAATATATTAATAAGATTATTTAATTAGTATTGATCAATAATTAATTTAGAATTAATTATGTGATCAAAAGGAGACTAATTAAATATATGGGTTGATTGTGTAAATCATCCATACTTATATAGTGGGCTAATGCTCCATGGATTATCAAGTTGGGCTAAAACCCATTGGATGCTCCATAGTGTATTTGAACCCATGGATCAATGGAAATGGATAACCATGACAATTAGGGTTTACCCTAATTGTAACACACTATATAATGATCTATTTCTTGGGAAAATTGGTGGCTATGATATGCATGGAGGGCAAGCCGATTCTTGAAGTGTTCTAATTTCTCTCTAAGTTATTCCAAGTGCTTATGGTGTTGTGTGAACCATTTGAGGTGTCACACTTGGGGCACTAGGCACTCAAGCTTCATGAAGACAAGCACCAACAAAAGGTATGTTATTCTAACTTGTGTTATTCAAAGTTTTGTATGCTAGAATAGAACAATACCTTGGAAAGTTCATAATTGCATGTATAATAGAGAAAACATAGATCCAAGGTATTTAGGGTTGCATGTACACTTAGGAGTGTCAGATTGCTCAAAACCTAACAGTGGTATCAGAGCCTAGGCTTGTTTTCTTGTTGTACTTGCTTAAACTGCTTAAAAATCGATTTTTGGTGCTGTCTGCCCAGCAGACTCGCCGAGTCCATGAAGGGACTCGACGAGTCCAAGACAAAATGCATCCAACTCGCTGAGTTTTTTCATGCACTCGACGAGTTGGACCCCCCGACAGCATATTTTCGAGTTTTGGTGGTGGAATTGGTCTAGAATCATTACCTTTGACTGTTTTGGGCTTATAAAACTTGTTTTGAATGTGGTAATGATTATGTTAAACCAATTTCAAGCTTATGAGTTTTTCTAGATCATAGGAATTGTGTGCAAATTGTTTATTGATATAATTCATGATCTTGTTGAAAATTGTATGGAGTTCAGAACTTGTCCTCAAGTTATGAATTTTCAAGAATTTTATGTTTCCTTGATTTATGAGTTAGTTTAGATTGATAATGAAAAAATTATGTTTTAGTTGTTTTCAATCCATATTAGTCTAAAAGAAGTTCATAAAATATGTTTTTGTATCTTGTCTTCAAGTTATGTGAAA